>NC_091516.1:72594495-72771995 GCF_947461875.1 Haliaeetus albicilla | reverse complement strand
GGCCCTAAACCCTGGCCCTGACCCTAATGACCCTAACCCTAATCCTAGCCCTAACCAGAACCCTAGCCCTAACCCCTAACCCCCTAATGACCCCTAACCCTAACAAGACACCCTAACCCCAACCCTAACCCCTAACCCCCCAACCCCCCTAACCCTAAGGCCTAAACCCTAACCGCCCTAACCCTAACAGCCCTAACCCCTACCCCTAACCCAACACCCTAACCCTATCCCTTAACCCTAACCCCTAACCCCAACCCCTAACCCTAATGGCCCTAACCCTAATCTGCTAACCCCTAACCTTAACACCTAACCCCCTAACCCTAATGACCCTAACGACCCTGACCCCCAACCCAACCCTAAACCCTTAACCCTAACCCCCTAACCCTAAACCCTAACCCCCTAACCGCCCTAATCCTGGCCCTAATCCTAACCCCTACCCCCAACCCCTAACCCTAAACCTAATGGCCCTAACCCCCAACCATAACCCCCAACCCTAACCCTAATGACCCTAACCCCAATGACCCCAATGGTGACTAACCCTAACCCCCTAACCCCAATGGTGACTAACCCTAACCCCCTAACGGCTCCCCTGACCCCTAACCCCTAACCCACTAACCCCTAACCCGCTAACCCGACACCTTGGCCCTAACCCCCTAACCCTAACCCGACACCTTGGCCCTAACCCCCTAACCCTAACCCGACACCCTGGCCCTAACGGCCCTAACCCTACCCCTTAACCCTAACCCTACCCCTTAACCCTAACACGACACCCTAACCCTACCCCTTAACCCTAACACGACACCCTAACCCTAACCCCTACCCCTTACCCCTAACACGACACCCTAACCCTTACCCTAACATGACAAATTCTGGGGGCACCTCCTAACCTACAGTTTCACAGAGACCCTGAGCTCTGCTACATGCCCACAAAATACAGTCAAGTCCCAAGGCTTGTAATCTACGAGGGGCCTGCCACGAGCTGCAAAGCTTCTAGGGACACCAGGGCATTCTGTGGGCAATGAGGAAAGGCGACGAGGCATCCCAGACCCTGAAAGGCATTGTGCTTCACGGCCCTTCTGCTTTCTTCAGAAATACTAAATCTCCATATACAGATGCATACAAGACGCTCACCCTAACCCCTGCTAAACAATGTCACCATCGGTCCCATTAAGAGAGATATCAGCAACTTACACAGCATACAGCAGAACTGGTGGAAAAAAACAAGGTTCCTTTTTCAATAAAGTTGGGAATTCCAGGAAAACACAATGCATGAAGAATTAAAACAAACAAACAAAGCATGCTATTAAACCATCTTTCTACCCCCAAACACTCAAAACAAAATTACTGACCTGAAAAAAAGAAAGGAAAACAAAAAAAAAAGGCTGCATACAAGCATTACTTTCTACCACACAGGCTGCTGAACCTTGACTGGGCCTGAAGCTCTTACCTCAGGCAGACAGCTCTTCCCAAAGGGCTGAGCCAGCTCAAAAGCTGCAAAGGACTCAAGCAAGAGCTGAGCACCAACACCAGAGAAACCCAGGAGCACAAGGAGCTCCCTCAGCAGAGGCTGTGGCTCAAATACCCCCAAGCCTCCGCCCACCACCCTTAGCACAATCACCTGGGAAAGGGCAAACCACCAGCAGTTATAAAGTCAGCTGGAGGAGCAGCAGCACTGCTCTCACCTGCCTTAAATTTACAGCAAATGAGACCCTGAACAGAGAAAGCAACACTTACTGGCAAAGACAATACCTGCTCCTGTACTACAGCTACAACTATTGCATCAGCAATGTCACCAGGTAAGGAGTTCAACTTAATTTTTCTGAGGCATAGACAGAAAAAGATACATGTGTCTCTAAACTAGGTAGGAAATTAGCTCATTAAATGCAATAACAATGTAGTTATTAAAATCACATCAGTCACCGGCGAGGTCAGCAGACATAATGGTAACTCGGCAGCTAAGCGCTAGATTGAGGCGGAATGGGAGGTTCCCAAGGCGCAGGAGCCTCAATCAAACAAATAAACAAAGCATACCATTAAACCATCTTTCTACCCCCAAACACTCAAAACAAAATTACTGACCTGAAAAAAAGAAAGGAAAACAAAAAATAAAAGGCTGCATACAAGTGTTACTTTCTACTACACAGGCTGCTGAACCTTGACTGGTCCTGAAGCTCTTACCTCAGGCAGACAGCTCAAAAGCTGCAAAGGACTCAAGCAAGAGCTGAGCACCAACACCAGAGAAACCCAGGAGCACAATGAGCTCCCTCAGCAGAGGCTGTGGCTCAAATACCCCCAGCCTCCGCCCACCACCCTTAGCACAATCACCTGGGAAAGGGGAAGGGCAAACCACCAGCAGTTATAAAGTCAGCTGGAGGAGCAGCAGCACTGTTCCCACCTGCCTTAAATTTACAGCAAATGAGACCCTGAACAGAGAAAGCAACACTTACTGGCAAAGACAATACCTGCTCCTGTACTACAGCTACAACTATTGCATCAGCAATGTGACCAGGTAAAGGAGTTCAACTTAATTTTTCTGAGGCGTAGACAGAAAAAGATACATGTGTCTCTAAACTAGGTAGGAAATTAGCTCGTTAAATGCAATAACAATGTAGTTATTAAAATCACATCAGTCACTGGCGAAGCCGGCAGACGCAATGGTAAGTTGGCGGCTAAGCGCTAGATTGAGGTGGACCGGGAGGTTCCCGAGGTGCAGGAGCCCCGGGGAAGAGCCCCGGGGACCGTGCAGAGCCGGCAGCTCTCGCGAGAGAGGCTGACGCGGCGTGGGCATTGCCAGGGGCGACCGTGGGAGATTTAAAGGGCCCTGAGGAGTGCCAGCAACCGGGAGCGTGGCAAACTGGGCGTGGTGCGTCAGAAAGGTGTGCTGTGGCGCGGCAGTTTGTGCGGGTAGGGTGCAGCCCCCCCGCTTCCCAGCTCGAGAAGGCTACTGAAGCGGTGGGCATCGGCCTCAGAAGGAGACCCCGATATGGCTGCCTGTCGTGGTTTCAACCCAGCCGGTAACAAAGGACCACGCGGCCGCTCGCTCACTCCTCCCGCCCCCCTCCGGTGGGATGGGGGGGAAGACGGAGGAGAGAAAAAAAACAAACCTGGAACCTCGAGGGTTGAGATAAAGGCAGTTTACTGGAACAACACAAAGAAATTGCAACAACAACAACGGTACTAATGAAAAAGTATACAAAAAGAGTGATGCACAGTGCAACTGCTCACCACCCGGGACCCGACGCTCTGCCACTTCCCCCACCGAAAAGAAGAGCCCACCCCCCGGCCCGCTCCCCCTTTATATACTGAGCATGATGTCACATGGTATGGAATAGCTCCTTGGCCAGTTCAGGTCAGCTGCCCCGGCTATGCCCCCCACCTCCCAGGTTCCTGTAAAAATTAACTCTATCCCAGCTGAACCCAGGACACTGCCACTCGGGTGAAAGCCATTGCTAGGAAAAACGTGGCGACACGGACAGAGCTCCCACGTAAACGTGCAGCTGTCCAGGTCTCTGGACGCAGGGAGTGCCTGAGTCTATCACTGATGTCGGAGGGCAGCGGGGACACCTCTTGTGCGAGATGTGACCAGGTAGATGATCTGCTCAGCCTGGTGGCAGAGCTGAAGGAGGAAGTGGAAAGGTTGAGGAGTATCAAGGAGTGTGAGAGGGAGATAGGTTGGTGGACCCACACCCTACCATCCCTGAGGCGGAGGCAGCAGATGGAGGCTCCGTGAGAAGCGGAGGTTCCCCTGCCCCCTTGCCACCGGGCAGGAGGGGACCTAAGAGATGGAGGGGAATGGATACAGGTCCCTGCTCGGGGAGGCAGGCGAGTCCCCTCCCGGTCTCCCTCACCTTCCCAGGTGCCCCTACGCAACAGGAATGGGGCTCTGGAACTTGAGGACCGGGTCAACGAAGATCAGGGTGTAGGTGAAGCCCTATCCAGGGAGGTGCCTAGGCTCAGTTGGGCAGCCCCATGCATTCTCACAGCCTCTGAAAAAAGAAAAAGGAGGGTAATTGTCATAGGCGACTCCCTTCTGAGGGGGACAGAGGGCCCAATATGCAGTCCTGACCCATGCCACAGGGAAGTCTGCTGCCTCCCTGGGGCCCGGTTGAAAGACATTACCAGGGAACTCCCAGGTCTGGTTCGGACCTCTGATTATTACCCATTGCTAGTTGTGTAGGCTGGCAGCGATGAGATTGCAGGGAGAAATCCAAAGGCAATCAAAAGGGACTTCAGGGCACTGGGGCGATTAGTGGAAGGAGCACAGGTAGTGTTTTCCTTAATCCCTTAGTGGCAGGGGAATATACTGAAAGGAACAGGAAACCACACCTGGTGATGATGTGGCTCAGAGGCTGGTGCCATCGGTGGCATTTGGGGTTTTTTGATCATGGAGAGGTTTACACAGCACCGGGCTTGCTAGCGACAGATGGTATCCAGCTATCTCAAAGGGGTAAAAGAATCCTGGCTCCTGAGAGGGTGGGGCTCATAGAGAGGGCTTTAAACCAGGTTTGAAGGGGGTAAGGGATAAGACTAGGTGCACCAGAGATGAGCCTGGGGGCAGCGTGCCGACGTTAGGGGTGGATTCGATAGGCCAGCTCGAATGCATCGATGCCAACACACGCAGCGTGGGCGATAAACAGGAGGAGCTGGAAGCCATCGTGCAGCAGGATAGATATGACTTAGCCGCCATCACGGAAACACGGTGGGATGACTCCTGTGACTGGAGTGCTACGTCTTGGGCTTAGCGACCGTGAAATGATAGAATTCTCAATTCTTGGTGAGGCAAGGAAGGGGGTTAGCAAAACCACCGCTCTGGACTTCCGGAGGGCAAACTTTAGCCTCTTTGAGGCACTGGTTGAGAGAATCCCTTGGGAGATGGTCCTGAAGGGCAAAGGGGTCCAGGAGGGACGGACGTTCTTTAAGAAGGAAATCTTAACAGCTCAGGACCAGGCTATTCCCCCGTGCCGCAAGTCGAATCGCTGAGGAAAACGATGGGCCTGGCTGAACGGGGAGCTTCTTCTAGGAGTCAGGAAAAAAAGGAGAGTTTATCATCTCTGGAAGAAAGTGTGGGCAACTTGGGAGGAGTACAGGGATCTTGTTAGGTCATAGAGAAAGGAAATTAGAAAGACAAAAGCTCTGCTAGTACTAAATCTGTCCGCTGTCGTAAGAGACGACAAAAAATGTTTTTACAAATACATTAATGGTAAAAAGAATCCCAAGGAGAATATCTATCCTGTAACGGATACAGAAGGGAACGTTGCCAGCAGAGATGAGGAAAAGGCTGAGGTACTTAATGCCTTCTTTGCCTCAGTCTTTACTAGGGAGACCAGTTATCCTCAGGGTACTCTGCCTCCTGAGCGGGAAGGTGACGATGAAGAGCAGAATATACCCCCCCCCTTAATGCAGGAGGAAATAGTTAGTGACCTACTACGCCATCTGGATGCTCACAAATCTATGGGACAAGATGGAATCCATCCAAGAGTACTGAGGGAACTGGCAGAGGTGCTTCCCAAGCTGCTCTCCCTCATCTATCGGCGATCCTGGTCAACGGGGAAGGTCCCAGAGGACTGGAGGCTTGCCAATGTGACGCCCATTTACGAGAAGGGTCGGACGGAGGATCCGGGGAACTACGGGCCTGTCAGCCTGACCTCGGTACCGGGGAAGATTATGGAAGGGTTTGTCTTGAGAGCGCTCACGTGGCACGTCCGGGACAAGCAGGGGATTGGGCCTGGTCAGCGTGGGTTTACGAAAGGCGGGTTCTGCTTGACCAACCTGATCTCCTTCTATGACCGGGTGACCCGCCTGGTGGATGAGGGAAAGGCTGTGGATGTTACCTACCTTGACTTCAGCAAGGCCTTTGATACTGTCTCTCATGGCATACTCCTTGAGAAGCTGTCGTCTCCTGGCTTAGACAAGTGTACTCTTTGCTGGGTGAAAAACTGGCTGGATGGACGAGCCCAGAGGGTTGCGGTGAATGGGGTTAAATCCAGTTGGCGGCGGGTCGCTAGTGGTGTTCCCCAGGGCTCGGCGTTGGGCCCGGTTCTGCTTAACATCTTTATCGACGATTTGGACGAGGAGATCGAGTGCCCCCTCGGCAAGTTTGCAGACGACACCAAGTTGGGACTCAGGGCTGATCTCCTTGCGGATAGGAAGGCTCTACACAGATATCTGGACAGGCTGGATCAATGGGCTGAGGCCAATTGTATGAAGTTCAACGAGGCCGAGTGCCGGGTCCTGTGCTTTGGTCACGGCGACCCCGTGCAGCGCTATGGGCTTGGGGAAGAGTGGCTGGAAAGCTGCCCGGCAGAGAAAGACCTGGGGGTGCTGGTTGACAGCCGGCTGACTATGAGCCAGCAGTGTGCCCAGGTGGCCAGGAAGGCCAACAGCATCCTGGCGTGTATCAGAAATAGTGTGGCTGGCAGGAGCAGGGAGGTAATTGTTCCCCTGTATTCGGCACTGGCGAGGCCGCACCTCGAGTACTGCGTTCAGTTTTGGGCCCCTCGCTACGGGAAAGACGTTGAGTTGCTGGAACGTGTCCGGAGAAGGGCAACCGAGTTGGTGAGGGGCCTGGAGCGTAAGTCTGATGAGGAACGGCTGCGGGAGCTGGGGTGGTTTAGTCTGGAGAAAAGGAGGCTGAGGGGAGACCTTATCGCTCTCTACAACTACCTGAAAGGAGATTGTAGCGAGGTGGGTACTGGTCTCTTCTATCAAGTAACTAGAGATAGGACGAGAGAAAATGGCCTGAAGTTGCGCCAGGGGAGGTTTAGCTTGGATATCAGAAAAAAATTCTTTACTGAGAGGGTTGTCAGGCATTGGAACAGGCTGCCCAGGGTAGTGATGGAGTCACCATCCCTGCAGGTGTTCAAAACACACGTAGATGTGGCACTTTGGAACATGATTTAGTGGGCGTGGTGGCGGTGGGTTGATGGTTGGACTTAATGATCTTAGAGGTCCTTTCCAAATTTCATGATTCGATTCAATGCGATTTGATTCTATTCTAGGGAGCAGAACAGAGATGTAGCAAGAAAGGAAAAAAAGGAAGGGAGGAAAAACAAAGCGAGAGAGACACAAAGACTGGAAGAAGGACAAAGGTATGGAAGAGGAAAAAAAATAGTGATAGGCTGCAGGAGAGAGATGGAGGAGTTCAAAAAAGACACAGGGAGCATGACAGAATGAGAGTGAGAAAAAAGGGACAGAGCAGGACAGCACTGGAGGAAAAAACAACTGTGATAGGCTGTGAGAGAGATACGGAGGAAGAGAGAAAAGAGAAGGGACAGCTAGCTGGAGAGGAGGATACAGTTTGAAAGGATGGAAGAGGGAACGGAACAGAGAGAAATACGGGAAAGATAGCAAGAGGAAGCAGGGCAGAGGGCCAGCAATAGAAGAAAAAAGGGACAGGGATCTGGACAGATGAAGGAAAAATCAGGAGGAACAGATACAACATGATACGATGGGACAGGAAGTAAGAGAGAGCGACAGATGAGAATAATGACAAGAGACAGAGAGAGACTGTGAGAAACACAGCAGGTTGGAGAGAGAGAAAGAGATTAGGACCCCTGCAGAGAGAGAGAAGACATGAATAAAAAGAGCAGGGAGCACCACAAAGGGTCAGAGAAAGAGAAGAACAGGAAGGACAACGGGGCCAGTGAGATACAGAATAAAACCCCCCACATGTTATACACATATTATCCAGTAATCAAGCCCATTTCAGAGTTACACAGTACCTCAGCCCCTTTAAGAAAAGTAACACATTGACCGAGCCCAATTCGGCAGCACACAGAACCCGAGCAAATTTCAAAGGCGGCGCACCGCGCCCGAGCCCCTTTCGGCGGCGCACCGCGCCCGAGCCCCTTTCGGCGGCGCACCGCGCCCGAGCCCCTTTCGGCGGCGCACCGCGCCCGAGCCCCTTTCGGCGGCGCACCGCGCCCGAGCCCCTTTCGGCGGCGCACCGCGCCCGAGCCCCTTTCGGCGCCGCACCGCGCCCGAGCCCCTTTCGGCGCCGCACCGCGCCCGAGCCCCTTTCGGCGCCGCACCGCGCCCGAGCCCCTTTCGGCGCCGCACCGCGCCCGAGCCCCTTTCGGCGCCGCACCGCGCCCGAGCCCCTTTCGGCGCCGCACCGCGCCCGAGCCCCTTTCGGCGCCGCACCGCGCCCGAGCCCCTTTCGGCGCCGCACCGCGCCCGAGCCCCTTTCGGCGCCGCACCGCGCCCGAGCCCCTTTCGGCGCCGCACCGCGCCCGAGCCCCTTTCGGCGCCGCACCGCGCCCGAGCCCCTTTCGGCGCCGCACCGCGCCCGAGCCCCTTTCGGCGCCGCACCGCGCCCGAGCCCCTTTCGGCGCCGCACCGCGCCCGAGCCCCTTTCGGCGCCGCACCGCGCCCGAGCCCCTTTCGGCGCCGCACCGCGCCCGAGCCCAGTTCACAGTTACGTAGCTGCGGAGCCAATTTCTAAGTTGGGCAATTACTAGAGCCAGGAACGCACACCCTTTCTGTTCACCCAGCAGCAGCTACATTGGCCTCGAGGTATCTACAACTCTCCCTTGGATGCCTAATTCTAACAGACACTTTCCCTTACTTCAACAGCTAAGTTTACCTATGGGCACTAAACGCGCATGCTTCGCTCCACACTTGCCTTTCTGATTGCCATTACTACTGTGATTCTCACAAGGAGACCTAATTACCTGTCTTTTTTTCATTTTCTTTTTTTTTGCTTCATTTGGTCTATTACTGATTCCACATACATTCAGCTAGGTCAGTAGTTACAGTCCAATTCTACAATGTACTTTTTCTACAATATATAGAAAAGACTTATGGCCTCACTGGTCGAATTTTTGACACTATTAGTTTTATTCCTCTTTTAACCATTATTTTTACAAATACATTTTAACTCCAAAAATTTAGCATTACCTTCAGAAGAAACGCCACTATTAGTACGTGCAATTCTCTATGGAGCGGTCTTTTCCACATTCCTCGCTCCCGTTACATCTGTCGCTGCACATCCAGAAGTTTTACTCCCTGAGGTGACATTACCTGCACGATCCCCTTTCCCGGGCAGAAAACGAGTGAGCTCCGCTCATCTTGACAGACTGTCCACTTCCACACCTCGGCACAAAAACAAAACCTGAAAAGTATCATTACATCACAAACTACAAAGAGCACCCAAATATTTTACAAACCCACCACAGAAAAATACAGTTATGCTCACGCACTTCACAACCCTGGCCTGCTCCATGCTGGCCATCTAGTCCAACTCCCCCCACCCTTCGCCCGCAAAATCCTCAACTGTCTTCCAAAGACCATCCACCAAACAACATATTTCCCTGTGCTGACTGGCAATTACCACGTTCCAGGGCAGCGCTCCATGGGAACGCCGTTCCCAGGACCCTTGAAAAAAATCACCCTGCCTGTGAAAAGCCGGGCCCGAGCCGGACCCCAGTCCAAACACTGGCAATCAACATTGCCTCGTGGAGCAGCTGGGACCGGGGGGGGGGGAGGAACAGGGCAGGGGAGGACACACCAAAAACCAACCCATATCCCAGCTGGGTTTTTTTATTCTAAGTTGTTGTTTTGGTTTTTTTTTCTAATTCCCTGAGAAACATCTCAACTCTACATCCACCCTGAAATGAAAAAACCAAAAAGGCTAAACCACATAACCCTACAAGGTTAGACACATTCACAACACACCACTCATTCAGATCACATGCACGCCAGCCCTCACTCTCAACTCATCCATCCTACCACCCACAGGCCTCGAGAGGCCGTCACCCCGTGCCTGTGGCACTGGGGGCCTCAAAAATCGCCCTGCCTGCAAAAACCCTGGCCCTAGCCCAACCTCCTTCCAACCTCCCCACAAACTGCCCTTCTGTTACACCAATGTTTCAACACGCACCATCATCTCCACCATCCGTGCATTTTCAACCCGATACTTAGCTTTCACGGTGCCACATGGCACAGTCCAACCTCCGTAGCAGCCGTGTCACCTAAACGCAAGGTTCCTTCAAGCACCTCGTGCCCTGTCATCACCTGCAAATACAACACACAAAGCTTTTCAATAGACACTTCATCCTTGAGAGAGAAGTCCTCCACCGCTTCCCACCTATTCCCAAAATAACACATCCCAGTCAGCGTCCTCCATGGCACTTGAAAAAACAGAGCATCGCAAACACAGAGCTGTCCCAAAGTTACCGATCGCTCCAAGACCCATCACGCTGCTACTCAGACCTCAAGGCCTTGACCATTTCTACAGACTTGCCACAAAGCATCCCCATAAACATTATGAACACCATTGCCCAGTTACTGCCTTACTCTATGCTAGCTCAGAGTCCAATTGCGATCCCCTCAACTCCTTGCATGCAAAGAACCCAAAGTCATTAAACCTTCTGTGCTGTCTCTACAATGCCATACAACACACACAGACAAACATAGACCCATGTAATTCACATGCAAATATAATGCCGTACAAGACAGTACTCTTATCTCGGTCAAGACAAAACAACTCGGAGCACTGCCATACCACACAAAACAGAACAGGGCCAATGCAAGAGACTCTCAGATGACAGTCAATACAAGTACAGACCAAAACAATACAAAACCAATACAGAACCATAGAAGGCAAGGCAGTCTCTGGTGGCAATCGATACAAGGGCATAGCACTGCACTACAAAACACAATGCAGGGCCATGCAACGCGAGACAGTCTCACATGACAGTCAGTACAAATACAGAACAAAACAACACAAGACAAAGGCAAATACAGACCAATACAATGCAAGAAAACTGCAAAACACAGCAAAGCAAAGCAGTCTCATAGAGCCACCGGCCGCATCTTCCTTCCGACTCCACTCACGGACCCACCTCCTTACAGTGCCCTGCTGCCTTCCCTCGTCGCTCTGTGGCACGCATCTTGTCCCTGTGCATCTGGAAAAAAAACCAAAACCAAACATATTGAACGAGTCACCTGGATGCAGAGCAAGAGCTTCACAACTCCAGAGGTCTTGATTCCATCTACAAAGACCATCTGGAGTCCAGCTACAGTCTGCCATTTAAAAAAAAAGAAAAAGAAAAAAAAAACAAAACACAAAAAAACCCAAAAAAACCCTGACCAACAACAACAAAAAAAAAAACAGGGCCAAAATTTAAGCCCATCATGTGCAAGACCTAACACCTTAGAGAGTCAAATCCTCTTCACCGCCCCTCAACAGCCCCTGCCGCACAGCTCCAATCGTCTCCATGAAACACTATCGGCACTGCTGTTCGCGCAGCCCGCCGATGGCTAGTCGAGCCGAGATGACTGTACAACCCTTGCCTAAACAGTCTAGGCACATCAACGTTTGACCCGTAGACTCTTATCGCTCTTCCACCTACCCCTGACTCTACATCCCCGGGCAGAGCAGCTCCAAGCCAAACACACCCGTGCGCAGAACGTCACCATGTGCAACGCTACCAATGAGGTGATTCAAAGAGAGAGAAAACTCTCAGCAAGAAGAATGACGCCCGGACAGGAGGCGTCGTTGGGCAAGACGACCTACGGAGCCGGAACCATGAGGCCAGGAGGCTCTACGGCAGAGACTCCAGAGAAGAGGAGTCGAACAGAATGGCCCGTTACAAGATGGCACTGTCAAAACCCAGACGACAGATGCACTAGAAGCCTGGCGTTGAGACCTAAGGATGTCAGGATGCGGGGAAGAAGTACAAGTCCGAGAAAACGGACGGCTAGAGAGCAGAGCTACCAATGCAGCCCAGAAGAACGCTGCCAAAAGAGGACCGACCGCAACCCGCCGAGACCGATCCATGCTTTAGAGCTCCGAGCGCAAGAAAAGAAGCGCCCGATTGGCACCGGGCCGATGAGTAAGAGCATTCGAGACCCTAGGGACGGCGCCTAAAGCGCATGCCACGCTCCCCCGGCGCAAAGCGCAACGAGGACGTCGAGACCCGAGGAAGGTCTAAGCGCACAAGACAGACTACACAAACTACACGCCACCGCGGACACGGGCTGGAACTGCCCTGCCCGGCACACACTGGCCTCGTGCTGAAAAGCAACGCGCTCCCTTCGCCTGCGCAAAGGCGACTGCTTTGGGGCAGCCCTCTCTCCTGCGCTAACTTTAAAACCCCTCCCGGCAATTCCCAGCTGTGTCCCTTCCTCCCAGCCTCTCCCCAGCCCGGGTCCCTCAACTTAGCTTTCAGAGGGCCGAGGGTCCGAACCCACCCTCCACAAAACCACACGGGCTAACTGGGATGTTCCTCAAGGGGACACATTGCTCTTCAACATCTGCAATGAAAAAAACAAACAAACAAACAAACAAAAAAACCAAATCAGAAAAGGCAGTAAGCATCCCACTGGCCAACGCCAACTACTTCCCCAACTCCCCCCTCCTCACAAGTGCCACCGCGTTCGCTTCCCCGCTCATTCCAGAGTCAGACCCTGCAGCCGTCGTCACTCGTGGTACCTAAGGTACCAAGAGACACCGAGTTAGCATGGCGCTCGTGAGAAGTCATCGGCCCCACGCTCCTCCTCACTAATCCACAGCTCACCTCAAACATTCACCCAATTCAAAGATAGCCCACACAGCGCCTCCAAAACAGAAGGTAAATGCTTAACCGAGCAGCCCCATAATACTTCGCTATTCAACACCGACCCGGCCGACGACCGCCTCACCTTCTCGGACCCCTCACCGGCATGCAGCTTTGCAGGAGACCTTAGAGCAGACTTCACGGTACGTAAAGGGTGCCTATAAGAAACCTGCAGAGGGACTTTTTACAAGGGTGTACAGCAATAGGACAAGGCGGTAACGGCTTCAGTCCTAAGGAGGGTACATTTAGTGTAGGCATTAGGAAGACGTTTCTCACTAGGGGTGGCGAGGCACTGGAACATGTTGCCCAGAGAACCTGCGGATGCTCCCTCCCTGGAAGCATTCAAGGCCAGGTCAGATGGGGCTTTGAGCAACCTGGTCTCGCGGAAGGCGTCCCTACCCATTGCGGGGGGGTTGGAACTAGAGGCTCTTTATGGTGCCTTCCAACCCAAACCATTCTACAATTCTATGACATCCAAATCCAACTGCAAAACTCATCTGAGAAGGGCTGGTGAACCCTCCTCCCTTTCCCCAGCAGCCCCAAAACTTTAGAAACCCCTTTTCCTCTCCTCAACTGTCAGGAAAGGAACCCCACTGCTTCCTGACACCTCCTGCCCTCCATTCGCGCCCCTGAACCCCCTTCAGTGGCTACTCCTCAGGAGCCGCTCTTCTGAGCCACATCCCAAATTCGGGGGGCACCTCCTAACCTACAATTTCACAGAGACCCTGAGCTCTGCTACATGCCCACAAAATACAGTCAAGTCCCAAGGCTTGTAATCTACGAGGGGCCTGCCACGAGCTGCAAAGCTTCTAGGGACACCGGGGCATTCTGTGGGCAATGAGGAAAGGCGACGAGGCATCCCAGACCCTGAAAGGCATTGTGCTTCACGGCCCTTCTGCTTTCTTCAGAAATACTAAATCTCCATATACAGATGCATACAAGACGCTCACCCTAACCCCTGCTAAACAATGTCACCATCGGTCCCGTTAAGAGAGATATCAGCAACTTACACAGCATACAGCAGAACGGGTGGAAAAAAACAAGGTTCCTTTTTCAATAAAGTTGGGAATTCCAGGAAAACACAATGCATGAAGAATTTAAAAAAAAAAACTAAACTAAACAATGCATACTACTAAACCATCTTTCTACCCCCGAACACTCAAAACAAAATTACTGACCTGAAAAAAAAGAAAGGAAAACAAACAAACAAAAAAAGCTGCATACAAGCATTACTTTCTACCACACAGGCTGCTGAACCTTGACTGGTCCTGAAGCTCTTACCTCAGGCAGACAGCTCTTCCCAAAGGGCTGAGCCAGCTCAAAAGCTGCAAAGGACTCAAGCAAGAGCCGAGCACCAACACCAGAGAAACCCAGGAGCACAAGGAGCTCCCTCAGCAGAGGCTGTGGCTCAAATACCCCGAGGCTCCGCCCACCACCCTTAGCACAATCACCTGGGAAAGGGGAAGGGCAAACCACCAGCAGTTATAAAGTCAGCTGGAGGAGCAGCAGCACTGCTCTCACCTGCCTTAAATTTACAGCAAATGAGACCCTGAACAGAGAAAGTAACCCCCCCCAGGAAATGACACTACTTGCTCCTGTACTACAGCTACAACTATTGCATCAGCAATGTGACCAGGTAATGAATTAAACTTAATTTTTCTGGCGTGTAGATAGAAAACGATAGACGTCTTTCTAAACTAGGTAAGAAACTAGCTCATTAAATGCAATAACAATGTAGTTATTAAAATCACATCAGTCACCGGCGAGGTCAGCAGACGCAATGGTAAGTTGGCGGCTAAGCGCTAGATTGAGGCGGACCGGGAGGTTCCCGAGGCCCGGGAGCCCCGGGGAAGAGCAGAGGGACAGCGCAGAGCCGGCAGCTCTCGTGAGAGAGGCTGACGCGGCTTGGGCATTGCCAGGGGCAACCGCGGAAGATTTAAAGGGCCCTGAGGAGCGCCAGCAACCGGGAGCGTGGCAAGCAGGGCGTGTCGTGTCAGAAAGGGCATGGCGTGGCAGTTCGTGCGGGTAGGGCGCAGCCCCTGCCCCCCCTTCCCAGCTCGAGAAGGCTACTGAAGCGGTGGGCATCGGCCTCAGAAGGAGACGCCGGTATGGCTGCCACTCAGCTGAAAGCCATTGCTAGGAAAAATGGAGAAAGAGAAATTAAAATGCAACTGGGTACAAGAAACGTGGGAAAGCAGTAAAAAATAGGGAGCCACAGAGAGGGAATCGTAGAAAAAAAAAAAAAAATTATAGATGAAGCGCTACGGGGCAGAGTTGGCAGAAGAGTAACAAGTTTTTGGGAGCCAGGCGGGCAGGCGGGCCGGTGGAGAGAGAGACGGAAGGAGGGACAGGCAGGGAGGCGAACAGAGATCTGGGGAAGGGTGGCAGAGATGGAGCGGGATGCACGCGACAGAATGCGCGACTCTCCGCAGCTCCCGGCGCCGGCGGGAGACCTTCACCGCCCCGATGCTTTTCTCTCTGCCTCGGCGGCAGGCGCCTCGACGCTCCTCTCCCGCGAGGCTTCCCGGTGGCTCGTGCGCGCGGCCGGCGCGCTCTGTCTGGGATGGCTCGGAGGGATCCTTCCTTGCCGCGGGGGCTGGCTGTTCCTTGCTGGACGTGGCTGCCTGCGGGACCCCCTTGGATTCCCTCCTCGGACGGTTCACCTTCGTCAGCTCCCTCGGGTGGGCGTGCCTGGGCAGACCCTTCCCCAGCTCAAGGGAGGGATTCCAAAATAGGAACGGTGAGCTGGACGGAGGGGGACATAGAAATAAAACTTAAAAAGCAATAGGGTACAAGACAGATAGGAAAACATGAAGAAATAAAGGCAGGGAGATGGACTGGGGGATACATAGAAACAAACGAGAAAGCAGCGGGGTACGGGAAACAGGAAACAATTTGCAACCAGGGACAGGGAGGAAGACAGAGGGAGAAATAGGGAAAAAAAAATTCAAAAAGCGACGGGGTATGATTCACATGGACGCAAATTAAAAAATAAGGCCGGGGAGCTGGAGAGAGACGTACATATAAAGAAACTTTTAAAGCCGACAGGGTAAAGGAAAGAGTGAGAAGAAATAAAGAAGAGGAAAAGGGAGCCAGATAGAGGGAGGCATAGGTAGAAATTTTGGCAAGAAATGAGGTAAAGAGCAGAGGGAATTTCCTGGTTTTGGCTAGAATAGAGGTAATTTTCTTCCTAGTAGCCGGTATAGTGCTGTAGTTTGCATTTAACATGACAATAATGTTGATAAAAGACTGATGATTTAGTTGTCACTAGGCAGTGTTCATACTAAGTCAAGGATGTTTCAGCTTCTCCTACTGCCCTAGCAGTGGAGGCTGGGAGTGCAGACAGCTGAGCCAAACGAGCCAAAGGGGTATTCCATACCATATGATGTCCCAGCCAGTATATCAACTGGGGAAGTTGACCTCTAACCCCTGGCCCTGAGCCATGAGACTGTGATCCCTGACACCGTGACCTTTGAGGCTGCGAACCCATGCTGTGACCTTTGGCCCGATGGCCCTTTTCACCCGCTGACCCTTTGACCCCCAGCGGGTGACCTTTGACTTCTTGTCGGTGACCTTTGACCCTGACAGTTGACCTTTTGACCCTCTGGTGTGGTAACCTTTGAACTTTTGACCCCAAAGACCTTTGCCCCCTACCCTGGTGCTCTTTGACCCCTGCCAGGTGATCTTTGACCCAATTACCTTTGACCCCACCCCCGTGCCCTTTGGCCCCGCCCCTGTGACCTTTGACCCCCGACCCCTTGGCCTTTGACCCCGACCCCTTGACCTTTGACCCCGACCATGTGACCTTTGACCTTTGGCCCGTGACCTTTGACCCCGACCCCTTGCCCTTTGACCCAACCCCTTGACCTTTGACCCCTTGACCGTTGACCCCGACCCCTTGACCCTTGACCGCTGATCCCCGACCTTTGACCCCCTGCCCCTGTGACCTTTGACCCCGTGGCCTTTGGCCTTTGACCCGTGGCCTTTGGCCCCCTGACCCGTGCCCTTTGACCCTCCCCCGGTGACATTTCACCCCAGACCTCGGCCACCCCTGACCCCGTGAGCTTTGACCTTTAACCCCCGCCCCGTGACCTTTGGCCCCCTGACCCCGTGAGCTTTGATCCGGACTTGGTGATCTGTGACCTTTGAGCTCGACCCTTGAACCTTTGAGCTTTTACCCCGACCCCGGTGACCTTTGACCGTAACCCCATGGGCTCTGATCTTTGACCCTGTGACCTTTTACCCCGACCCAGTGACCTTTGATATTTCACCCCTGCCCCCGGTGACATTTGACCCCAGACCCCTGTGACCCCTGACCCCATGAGCTTTGACCCTGACTTGGTGACCCTTGACCCCCACCCCTGACCTTTGAGCTTGACCCTTCGACCTTTGCGCTTTTGCCCCCCTGACCCCGGCGACCTTTGACCCCGTGAGCTTTGACCTTAGTGACTTTAGACCCCTGACCCCATGAGCTTTGACCCCTGGGCCTGGTGACCTTTGACCTCCGAGCCCTTGCCTTTGACAGAGTTAAGCACAGCACTACTGCACATTTTAAAGTTAAAGCACTGCCCTACTGCAACGTTGCCGTGGAAAATGGTTTCTGCCCTGGGAGTAAATTGTTTAACTTCATCTTATAGCTCTTTACTCCCAGAGACTGAGCCAGCGGCTAGTGCGGTTTTGTTTTAAATTTAAGTTTTACAATACCAACTTCAAAGTTTTGTAATACATTTTTACAATCGCAACTTCAAAAGATGCACTAGGAAATGACGTCTGCTGTGATACTAAATTTTTTAAATTTTTTTAATTAAAAACTTCTTTACTTACACTCAGCAGCAGTGCCATATTCTATTACTTTTTTTTTTAATATTTTATGTAATTTCAACGTTTTACAGAGCTTTTTCCACCCTATCAGTCTTGTCCACATTCCTCACTGCCCTTATGTCCGTCGCTACCCGTCCAGAAGTTTTACTGCCCAAGGTGACGTTACCTCCACCATCCCTGTTCCCAAGCAAAAAACAAGTGAGCTCCACTCCTCTTCACACACTGTCCACTTCCACACTTAGACATAAAAATTATAAATAACATTAGATCACCTCAATATTTTACAAACACACCATGGAATAATAAAGTTACACTCACCCACTTTACAACCCTGGCCTACTCCATGCTGGCCATCTAGTCCAGCTCCCCCCACCCTTCGCCCGCAAAATCCTCAACTGTCTTCCAAAGACCAGCCGCAGACCAACCTAATTCCCTGCGCTCGGTGGCAATTACCAGGTTCCAGGGGAGCGCTCCACGGGAGCTCTGTTCCTGGCAGCCTTGAAAAAAAAATCGCCCTGCCTGCCAGAACCCCGGCCCAAGCCTGACCCCCATCCAAACATTGGCCGTGACCATTGTCTCACAGAGCAGCCAGGACCGGAAAAAAAAAAAAAAAAAAAAAAGCCACCCAGCTGGGTTTTTTATTCTAATTGTATTTTATTTTTTCCTAATTGCCTAACAAACATCTCTACCTCCACCCTGCAAGAGACCACTAAAAAGCTAAACCACATAA
Source organism: Haliaeetus albicilla (assembly GCF_947461875.1). NCBI lineage: Eukaryota > Metazoa > Chordata > Aves > Accipitriformes > Accipitridae > Haliaeetus > Haliaeetus albicilla. The sequence goes on along the minus strand of NC_091516.1, from coordinate 72,753,884 downwards.
CCCTACAACGTTACGCACATTCACAACACACCACTCATTCAGATCACACGCACACTAGCCCTCACTCTCAACTAACCCATCCCGCCGCCAAAGGGTGTCAAGGGGCCATCGCCCCTTACCCGCAGCACCCGGGGCCTCAAAAAGCACCCTGCCTGCAAAAACCCTGGCCCCAGCCCAACCTCCTTCCAAGCTCCCCACAAACTGCCCTTCCGTTACAGCAACGCTTCAACACGCACCATCTGCACCATACATAGATTTTCAACCAGATACTGAGCTTTCATAGTGGCACTTGTCACAGTCCAACCTCCGTAGCAGCCACATCGCCTAAACGCGAGGTTCCTTCAAACGCCTCGTGCCCCGTGATCACCTGCAAAACCAACACACAAAACTCTTGAATACAAACTTCACCCTCGGCATAAAAAAATCCTCCACAGCTCCACACTCCTGCTTCGCACCTATTCCAGAAACAAAAACCTCAATGCCTTCACCATTTCTAGAAGCTTACCGCAAAGTGTCCACATAAACAAATATTAACACCCATGCCCACTCACTGCCTTACTATATTCTACCTCACAATCCACTTGCAATCCACTCCCCTACTGACATGCAATGACTCAAAAATCATTTAACCCTCAATGCTGACAAACCAGGCACATCGACGTTTCACCCGTAGATTCTTATCGCTGTTCCACCTACCCCTGACTCTACAGCCCCGGGCAGAGCAGCTCCAAGCCAAACACACCCGTGCACAAACACACACAACACGGAACACTACCAACGAGGCGATTCAAAGAGAGAGAAAACTCTCGGCAAGAAGAATGACGACCCCCGGACGGGAGGCGCCATCCGGCAAATTGACCTACAGCGCCCAAAACCACAAAGCGAGGAGGCTCTACGACAGCCCCAAAGAAGAAGAGGCAAAAGGAACGGCCCATTACAAGATGGTACTGTCAAAACCAAGATGATGGATGTGTAAGAAGCCTGTCATCAAGACCTAGGAACATCAAGGTGCAGGGAAGAAGTCCCAGTCCAAGACAACACATGGCTAGAGAGCAGAGCTGCCAAAGCAGCCTGGAAGAGTGCCGCAAAAGAGAACCGGTGGGAACCTTCTGACACCAATCCATGCTTTACAGCTCCGAGCGCAAGAAAAGCACCCGACTGGCACAGTGCCGATGACTAAGGCCATTTGAGACCCTAGGGACGGTGCCCGAAGCGCATGCCACGCTCTCTGAGCGCAAAGACTGATGATAGCATTGAGACCCGAGGAAGGTCTAAGCACAGAAGACAGACTACACAAACTACACACCACCACAGACACAGGCTGGAACTACCCTGCCCGGCACATGCTGGTCTCGGGCTGAAGAGCAACCTGCTCCCTTCACCTGCGCAAACAGGACTGCTCCTGGACAGCCCTGCCCTCCTACTCTCACTTTAAAACCCCTCACAGCAATTCCCAGCTGTATCCCTCCCTCCCAGCCTCTCCCCAGCCCGGGTCCCTCAACTTAACTTTCAGACAGCCAAGGGTACGAATGCATCCTCCGCAAAAATCACATGGGCTAACTGGGACAATCTGGCTACAATCATTTCCGTAAAAAAAATCTCAGCGTTGCTGTCCACACAGCCCACCAGTGCCTACTCGATCCCAGATGACTGTACAACCCTTGCCTAAACAATTAAAGCAAATCAACATTTCACCCATAGACTCTTATCGCTGTTCCACCTACCCCTGACTCTACATCCCCAGGCAGAGCAGCTCCAAGCCAAACACACCCGTGCGCAGAATGTCGCCACTTGGAATGCTACCAACAAGGTGATTCAAAGAGAGAGAAAACTCTCGGCAAGAAGAATGACTCCCGGACGGGAGGCGCCGTCAGGCAAGATGACCTAAGGAGCCACAACTGCGAGGCCAGGAGGCTCTACAGCAGACCCAGAGGAGTCGAACGGAACAGCCCGTTACAAGATGGCACTGTCAAAACCCAGACGACAGATGCACCAGAAGCCTGGCGTCGAGACCTAAGGATGTCAGGATGCGAGGAAAAAGTCCCAGTCCGAGAAAACGGACAGCTAGAGAGCAGAGCTGCCAATGCGGCCCAGAAGAACGCTGCCAAAAAGGACCAACCGGAACCCGCCGAGACCGATCCATGCTTTAGAGCTCCGAGCGCAAGAAGAGAAGCACCCGACTGGCACCGGGCCGATGAGTAGGGGCATTCGAGATGCTAGGGACAGCACCCGAAGCACATGCTGCGCTCTTCCAGCGCAAAGCACAACAAGGACATTGAGACCCAAGGAAGGTCTAAGCGCACAAGACAGACTACACAAACTGCACGCCACCGCGGACACAGGCTGGAACTGCTCTGCCCAGCACACACAGGTCTCGTGCTGAAAAGCAACCCGCTCCCTTCGCCTGCGCAAAGGCAACTGCTTTGGGACAGCCCTCTCTCCTGCGTTAACTTTAAAACCCCTTCCTGCAATTCCCAGCTTTGTCCCTTCCTCCCAGCCTCTCCCCAGCCCGGGTCCCTCAACTTAGCTTTCAGAGGGCCGAGGGTCCAAATCCATCCTCCACAAAACCACACGGGCTAATTGGGATGTTCCTCAAGGGGACATATTGCTCTTCAACATCTGCAATGAAAAAAACAAACAAACAAAAACAACTCAGAAAAGGGAGTAAGCATCCCACTGGCCAACGCCAACTACTTTCCCAACTGCCCCCTCCTCACATGTGCCACCGTGTTCGCTTCCCCACTCATTCCAGACTCAGGCCCTGCAGCCGTCATCACTCGTGGTACCTAAGGTACCAAGAGACACCAAGTTAGCGTGGCACTCGTGAGAAGTTGTCAGCCCCATGCTCCTCCTCACTAATCCACAGCTCACCTCAAACGCTCATCCAATTCCAAAGGTGGCCCGCACAGCGCCTCCAAAACAGAAGGTAAATGCTTAACCAAGCAGCCCCGTAATACTTTGCTATTCAACACTAACCCGGCCGACGACCGCCTCACCTTCTCGGACCCCTCACCGGCATGCAGCTTTGCAGGAGACCTTATAGCAGACTTCACGGTACATAAAGGGTGCCTATAAGAAACCTGCAGAGGGACTTTTTACAAGGGTGTACAGCAATAGGACAAGGTGGTAACAACTTCAGTCCTAAAGAGGGTACATTTAGTTTAGGCGTTAGGAAGACATTTCTCACTAGGGGTGGCAAGGCACTGGAACATGTTGCCCAGAGAACCTGCGGGTGCTCCCTCCCTGGAAGCATTCAAGGCCAGGTCAGATGGGGCTTTGAGCAACCTGGTCTCGCGGAAGGTGTCCCTGGGGGGGTTGGAACTAGAGGATCTGTATGGTCCCTTCCAACCCAAACCATTCTACGATTCTATGACATTCAAATCCAACTGCAAAACTCATCTGAGAAAGGCTGGTGAACCCTCCTCCCTTTCCCCAGCAGTCCCAAAACTTTAGAAACCCCTTTTCTTCTCCTCAACCGTCAGGAAAGGAACCCCACTGCTTCCTGACACCTCCTGCCCTCGATTTGCACCCCTGAACCCCCTTCAGCAGCTACTCCTCAGGAGCCCCTCTTCTGAGCCACATCCCAAATTCAGGGGGCACCTCCTAACCTACAGCTTCCCAGAGACTCTGAGCTCTGCTACATGCCCACAAAATAAAGTCAAGTCCCAACGCTTGTAATCTACGAGGGGCCTGCCACGAGCTGCAAAGCTTCTAGGGACAACATGGCATTCTGTGGGCAATGAGGAAAGGCATCCCAGACCCTGAAAGGCACTGTGCCTCACGACCCTTCTGCTTTCTTCAGAAATACTAAAATTCCATATACAGATGCATACAAGACACTCACCCTAACCCCTGCTAAACAATGTCACCATCGGTCCCGTTAAGAGAGATATCAGCAACTTACACAGCATACAGCAGAACTGGTGAAAAAAACAAGGCTCCTTTTTCAATGAAGCTGGGAATTCCAGGAAAACACAATGCATGAACAATTAAAACAAACAAACAAAGCATACCATTAAACCATCTTTCTACCCCCAAACACTCAAAACAAAATTACTGACCTGAAAAAAAGAAAGGAAAACAAAAAAAAAGGCTGCATAAAAGTGTTACTTTCTACCACACATGCTGCTGAACCTTGACTGGTCCTGAAGCTCTTACCTCAGGCAGACACCTCTTCCCAAAGGGCTGAGCCAGCTCAAAAGCTGCAAAGGACTCAAGCAAGAGCTGAGCACCAACACCAGAGAAACCCAGGAGCACAAGGAGCTCCCTCAGCAGAGGCTGTGGCTCAAATAGCCCAAGGCTCCGCCCACCACCCTTAGCACAATCACCTGGGAAAGGGGAAGGGCAAACCACCAGAAGTTATCAAGTCAGCTGGAGGAGCAGCAGCACTGTTCCCACCTGCCTTAAATTTACAGCAAATGAGACCCTGAACAGAGAAAGCAACACTTACTGGCAAAGACAATACCTGCTCCTGTACTACAGCTACAACTATTGCATCAGCAATGTCACCAGGTAAGGAGTTCAACTTAATTTTTCTGAGGCATAGACAGAAAAAGATACATGTGTCTCTAAACTAGGTAGGAAATTAGCTCGTTAAATGCAATAACAATGTAGTTATTAAAATCACATCAGTCACTGGCAAAGCCAGCAGACACAATGGTAACTCGGCAGCTAAGCACTAGATTGAGGCAGAACGGGAGGTTCCCGAGGCACAGGAGCCTCAAAAAAACAAACAAAGCATACCATTAAACCATCTTTCTACCCCCAAACACTCAAAACAAAATTACTGACCTGAAAAAAAGAAAGGAAAACAAAAAAAAAGGCTGCATAAAAGTGTTACTTTCTACCACACATGCTGCTGAACCTTGACTGGTCCTGAAGCTCTTACCTCAGGCAGACACCTCTTCCCAAAGGGCTGAGCCAGCTCAAAAGCTGCAAAGGACTCAAGCAAGAGCTGAGCACCAACACCAGAGAAACCCAGGAGCACCATTGTAATGAACGGGTTAACTTTGTTCATGAAATCGAGAAGGGTGAAGAGACATATTGAAAGTTAACATATGCCTCGTGTAAATAATAAAAACTTGCTTAAGTGATGCGTGAAGGACACGGGTCACGGGAGGAAAGCAATGGCTATAACTTACTAGATAAGGGGGGAGGAAAGCAATGGCTATAACTTACTAGATAAGGGGAGAAAAGCAATGGCTATAACTTACTAGATAAGGAAAGGAAGGACAACAGCTGCAATTAACAAAGACTGTATTTCTCCACATCACAAGACATTCTAAATCAAAGGATACTCATCCTTGAGAAAATTTACCGAATCTACATAGAAACAGACCTGCACAAATGAGGAAAGAAGAAGCAGGACAAGGCAGAGACTTACAAGAAAGGGGATACATGAAATGTGTATAAGGAATGTAATGATAACATAAAGTTGCGGGCCTGTGGCGGAGCATTGCCTCCCTGGCCGCCCAGCGCTGTTTTGCTCTCTTATCGCTTGCTAATAAATTTGATTTCTTATTCAATACAAATTGGCTCCTCCAATTTGTCACGAGCGTTTATAACAACCATGAGCTCCCTCAGCAGAGGCTGTGGCTCAAATACCCCAAGCCTCCGCCCACCACCCTTAGCACAATCACCTGGGAAAGGGGAAGGGCAAACCACCAGAAGTTATAAAGTCAGCTGGAGGAGCAGCAGCACTGTTCTCACCTGCCTTAAATTTACAGCAAACGAGACCCTGAACAGAGAAAGTAACCCCCCCCAGGAAATGACACTACTTGCTCCTGTACTACAGCTACAACTATTGCATCAGCAATGTCACCAGGTAATGAATTAAACTTAATTTTTCTGGGGTGTAGATAGAAAACGATAGATGTCTTTCTAAACTAGGTAAGAAACTAGCTCATTAAATGCAATAAAAATGTAGTTATTAAAATCACGTCAGTCACCGGCGAGGCCAGCAGACGCAATAGTAAGTTGGCGGCTAAGCGCTAGATTGAGGTGGACTGGGAGGTTCCCGAGGCCCAGGAGCCCCGGGGAAGAGCAGAGGGACAGCGCAGAGCCGGCAGCTCTCGTGAGAGAGGCTGACGTGGCTTGGGCATTGCCAGGGGCAACCGCGGAAGATTTAAAGGGCCCTGAGGAGTGCCAGCAACCGGGAGCGTGGCAAGCAGGGCGTGTCGTGTCAGAAAGGGCATGGCGTGGCAGTTCGTGCAGGTAGGGCGCAGCCCCTGCCCCCCCTTCCCAGCTCGAGAAGGCTACTGAAGTGGTGGGCATCGGCCTCAGAAGGAGACGCCAGTATGGCTGCCACTCAGCTGAAAGCCATTGCTAGGAAAAATGGAGAAAGAGAAATTAAAATGCAACTGCATACAAGAAACATGGGAAAGCAGTAAAAAATAGGGAGCCACAGAGAGGGAATCGTAGAAAAAAAAAATTATAGATGAAGCGGTACAGGGCAGAGTTGGCAGAAGAGTAACAAGTTTTTGGGAGCCAGGTGGGCAGGTGGGCCGGTGGAGAGAGAGATGGAAGGAGGGACAGGCAGGGAGGCGAACAGAGATCTGGGGAAGGGTGGCAGAGATGGAGCGGGATGCACGCGACAGAATGCGCGACTCTCCGCAGCTCCCGGCGCCGGCGGGAGACCTTCACCGCCCCGATGCTTTTCTCTCTGCCTCGGCGGCAGGCGCCTCAACGCTCCTCTCCCGCTAGGCTTCCTGGTGGCTCGTGCGCACGGCCGACGGAGGTGCCGCGCTCCTGGCGCACTCTGTCTGGGATGGCTCGGAGGGATCCTTCCTTGCCGCGGGGGCTGGCTGTTCCTTGCTGGACGTGGCTGCCTGCGGGACCCCCTTGGATTCCCTCCTCGGATGGTTCACCTTCGTCAGCTCCCTCGGGTGGGCGTGCCTGGGCAGACCCTTCCCCAGCTCAAGGGAGGGATTCCAAAATAGGAACAGTGAGCTGGATGGAGGGACATCATGCAGAACCGGCAAAAAGATATCAATGGAGAGTTCTGCCGCAGTGCATGAAAAATTCACCAACCATTTGTCAATGGTTGGTTGCACAAGCTCTGTCATCTGTAAGGGAAAAATTCCCTACTAGTTATTGTTATCACTATATGGATGACATTCTGTTAGCATCAGACAACAAGGAGCAGTTGAATGACGTGAAAAATTTGGCCACGAATTCGCTACAACAATATGGGTTAGTTATTGCCCCTGAAAAAGTGCAAAAAATAGCACCCTGGAAATATTTGGGAATGACAATTACAAGCAAGCAGGTTGTGCCCCAACCTGTGAAACTTAACCTTGCGGTTAAGACACTCAGTGATGTACAGAAATTACTGGGATCCTTGAACTGGATCAGGCCCTATCTTGGACTGACCAATTCGCAGTTACAACCTTTATTGGACTTATTAAAACATTCCAATGATCCAACAGAACCCAGAATATTAAATAAGGAAGCGTTACATGTAATTCACATGGTGGAACAATGTATATACAAGAAATTTGTTTCTCGAATAGATCTGTCTCAATTGGTACAATTCTTTGTACTAATTGACAAAACTGTGCCATTTGGTGCTTTGGTGCAGTGGAATTCTGAGTGGGATGACCCATTACATATTTTAGAATGGATGTTTTTGTCATTCCAGCCACGAAAAACTGCTCCTGACTTGTTTGAACTTATTGCTGATGTAATCATAGAAGCCAGAAAATGATGTGTAGAACTAACAGGACGTGATCCAGCTACGATTGTTTTACCTGTTCAAAACTGGTATTTTGAATGGTGTCTGGTAAACAATTACGAGCTGCAAGCGGCCATGGCGGGTTTTCAGCGGCAGATCTCGTATCATCTACCGTCACACCCACTACTGAAATTTGCTCAAGAAATACCATTTGGTCAGAAAAATTTAAGCCAGCCAGAACCTGTGAAAGGCCCCACTGTCTTTACAGATGGTTCTGGAAAAAACAGGTAAAGCAGCAGTAGTATGGTATGAAAACAACAACTGGAACAGCAAAGTAGTATATCAAAATGGTTCTCCACAAGTAGTAGAGCTGCGTGCACATGGCACGTTGAAGCGGCTGCTTCAAAAACAAAAAGGGGGAATGATTGGGGAGCCACCACAGGCATGTTTAGATAAAGCAGTTTATGTTCTTAACTTTCTCCATCATGGGGATAATTCTTCCCTACCTCCTCTTTTTCAACATTTCTCTTCTCTTTTTTCAACACAGAATTTACAAAGAGGCATCAAAGTACATGCTAAAGATTTAGTTACTGGTCAGTGGAGTGGACCATGTTGACATGCGGAAAACAGACTCCACAATTGGTGAGATTGTAAAGTAGGTATGTTCATTCAGCGCTGGGCAGCATGGGGGGTAGTCCCACCAAAGTCATGCGCGCCTGATTTGGCAGTTCACTTTAAATTTATACAGTCAAGTGTTACATATACATAGAGTTTCGCAATACGCCTATACATAGGCATTACCTATCCCCGCTTCATATTAAAATTAGCTCTAGGAAGTCATTTCCATAGTCTCCTCTCAACTGCGCTTGCGCAGTGCCTCCTTATGGTGGTCGTCTGGTGGTCGTGAAGATGAAGGCTGTATGTCTTCTTCACGGTGAACTCTTAATCTTCTGTCCCTGCACATACTCAGTTGTCCTTTGGCATTTGTCCTAATCACGAGGTCGGTCTTGGCTGGTTCTTGGAGCCACTGCTGCTTCTTATCAGGGACTATCTCCTGTCCCAGCCAGCCTCAACAATGCAAGCGTTAAACATCACTTCTCATCCCCTTGGGCCATGTCTACCTCTATTGAAACTTCTTTGACTTCATTATAAGCTAGATAATTATTAAACAATTCCTATCTACATTCATATATCTACTAAGGTTCCTTTGGTTTCCCGTCTCAATGTGAGCTATTAACCTGGGAGCGAGGTTATGCTTGTGTTTCCACAGATACAGGCCCACAATGGACTCCCACTCGATTTGTACGACCATCATCATCTGGAACATCCCAGAGGGTGCGGCAATATGAATACCACCTCAACCAAAAACTAAGTGTAGGTCACCTTGGCCAATATAACAGGTCAAGATTCTCTGTGCATTGCAACCGCATCACAAAGCCCATGAACCAATAGACAGGATGGCTATGACTCGTGCAGTGCTCCTGGCCAGTGAGCGCATGCGTCATAGGTTGCAACTGTGAAATATGTTAATCATCTGATTCGTGTCAATATAAACAATGCTAGGGCCTCATAATAAAATGTGATCCTCACTGTCTATATAATCTCTAACCATTTTGTCGATCCTTGTATAACCGCAGGCCAGGAGGAGACAGATGATATGTACATAGTTCGTTCTCTTTTTGCCAACCCAAAAACCGGTTCTGTTGTTAACTATCCTGGAGGGAACTGAGGCATTTGGATGTGTGTTTGGCCTCAGGGATTGCAGTGCTTAGGATCTTGATGGGCCATTTGTTGTGTGTATTTGTTGCGGGGGGAGGTGTCTGTTGCGGACTTGTTTGGGTTCTGGTGACCGCCGCTGGTACTGTGCAGGGTGTTGACTGTTGCACGGGATGTCTGCTGTCTGGCGCGAACAGTGGGGAGCCTGGTCAGAGACAGGTTTCTAAGCACCCCCACAACCAGGAGATGAAGAAGGACACGCCTAGTATGAATATGTAATGAACGTAAGACTATAAAAGAAGCTGTTTTGTTTTTCACGGCACGCGTTGTGGTAGAGCAGAAGCTCCCCACGTACCCAGCGCTGTTTGCTTGCCTTTATTCATTTAATAAATTGTTAACTTTGTTTGGAATCCTGTTTGGGACTAAATTCATTTATAACACAACTGAAGCGGATTTTGGCACCCGCTGGCCCCATGTGCTGAAATCCGTTCCTCTGCAAATGTATAAATACCGGGATTTTCTGAAGAGCATCGGGCTGGTGTACGGCAAGGCCATCGTTGCCTCCGTGGGGACGCCCACGCAAAGCTGGCACCTACCGATTGCTGGGCTGAGTTCGCGGAGCAAGATGGCGCAAGAATGTATGGATGGTTCATCCACCTCACAGTCCTCGGATGGACGTAGTCATGGATACCGCCGCAAACCAAAGAAAACATCTGGATGACCCTGGCTGACGTGACGGGACAAGATTGCTTATACCTTAGTACAGCAACACCAAGCAATCCCTTTTTCACAGGTTTAATAGGGGTTTACACTGACATCAACAAAGTTTAAGAACTTATTGATGGAGACCCCTGTGCAGCAGGTCATGGACTCAATGGATGGGAATGCCTGGTTTCCACGGATCGGGCATTCACCCTCATTGCCACCCCAGGAATCACAAATTCTGGGGTCCCTGAATACAGACTGGTGTAGTATTATCTGATTTACTGCTAGACTGTGATAGTGTCAGACATGCTACGCTACAAAATAGAGCTGCAATTGATTTCTTGCTTTTAGCACAAGGACATGGTTGTGATGAGTTTGAAGGGATGCGTTGTATGAATTTATCCGATCACTCAGAATCCATTTTCAGTAGTATTCAACAATTAAAGAAAGGAGTCAGGAAGCTGACAGAAAGCAATGAATTAGTGTATTGGGTCTGGCTGAGATGGAGTTAATACTCCCCACAGCAGCCCTCATAGCACTGTGCTCTGCATCAGTAGCTAGAAAGGTGTTGATAGCACACCAGTGTTTTGGCTACTGCTGAGCAGTGCTGGCACAGCATCAAGGCTGTCTCTCCAACATTTTTGCCCTCCCCTCAATGGCAGGCTGGGGCAGGGCAAGATCCTGGGAGGGGACATAACCAAGGACAGCTGACCTAAACTAAACAAACAGATATTCCATACCATATGATGTCAGCTCAGATATAAAAAGCTAAGTAAAGGGAGACAGAAGGGGGGGGCATTTTGTCTTCCGAAGCAACCACTACGCGTACTGAAGCCCTGTTTCCCGAGAAGCAGCTAGGCATCGCCTGCTGATGGGAAGTAGAGAATAACATCATTTGTTTTTGCTTTGCTTTCGCGTGTGCAACCTTTGCTATCACTTTATTAAACTGTCCTTATCTTGACCCATGAGCCTTTTGTTATATTTTCTTCCCCCCATCCAGCTGAGAAGGGGGAGTGATAGAGCGGCTTTGGTGGGCACCTGGCATCCAACCAGGGTCAACCCACCACAGTCCTTTTTGGCGCCCAACGTGGGGCACAACAACGGCAATTTTGCATTAAGCGTTCTATAGCTAGTTATTAAGTGGCAGACTCCTGTGCAGGTCATGGAGCTTGTTAGCTGCTTGCTTATCTCTAGCTTGCTGAGTTTGGGAACACGTTAATGCAAATAATGGCTGTGTGCTTTGTCCTGGCACTGATGGCTTTGTTGTGCTGTGGGAGCTATCTTGTGGGGAGAATGAAGGAACGCGGGAACGTGCTAATACAAATAATGTCTATGTGCTTTGTCCTGGCACTGATGGCTTTGCTGTGTCGTGGGAGCTATCTTGTGGAGGAGATGAGGGAACACATCTCCCTCTCCCTACCAGGCATTGATGTGAATGGTTTTATTATGCAGGCTCCCGAGGCCCTTGTTCACCCTTTGTAAGAGTCGGTCAGAAAATCAGCATTGTCTCAACATTGTCATCAGGAACAAGAACAGTACATGACAATGGCCTGTTTGGAGCACAGCGGCCGGTCCCAAGGACGGAATGTGCAGGTACAAGGTTCCTGGAAGGTACCTGACTGGAACCATTAGAGATAACCGCATAGCTACTGTCAAAAGGGATGAATTGCCACTGTTGGCATAACACCAACGAAGAAATCATGAACTTTAGACGAACTTTGCTTCATTATAATACCAAAACACACCTCCTGTTCGAAGGCTACCCGCCTCCAAGACTAACCACGCCTCTGACACTGACCCCGCGCCTGTGTGATAGCCTCGCTTGAGAAGGGTGGAGATATGATAACTGTATTCTGAGAAGAGTGGAGACTCCTGAGGCAGAGGTGGAGCAAGGTGTGTTACTAAGCATAAAAGATGACTTCTGAACAACGGAAGTTGGAAGCTTCCCCACCAAGGACCACGACGATCGATGACGCAGCATCAGCTGGACCCGGGACCGTTAGGACGTCGTGAGATCAGTGGTGGTAGCTATAACCCCTCTTTCTCCTCTCTCTAAACTTTACTTTACTTTTCTCCTTTCTTTCACCCATCTCTAACTATCACGTGCCGCCTCACAGGCAATACAATAAAGTTTTACTGTGTGATTACTGCTATCCCCTTTGGTGTTGGTCACCTTAATTTTGCACTTTTGAGATCGTAGCAAACGAACCATCACGAGTCCACCGAGTGGACCGTGACACCCTTATGTAAGCTGCTCAATACTAATAATTAATACTGGTGGCATATTATGGGTGTTGTGGAATCTGGTCTCGTCCTGGTATAAGAGAAGGCAAGTTTTAGGTGAGGCAATACTGAAATGTGCCCTCAAGCAACCGGTCCCTGGGTGGCAGGGTATATGGAAGGATTTGGGCAGATTCCTAGGACGGTTATCACCTCCCATAATCTGGGATTGTACATCCGAACAGGCAAGTAACCCTCACAAACTGACACGCCACCTGATAGAAGGGTGCCTTGCCTATCCCAATGAAAACCAGCAGCTTCTCGCACTGTACTGGGGCCTGGCCTATGCCTACCGAGCCATAGTTCAACACTCTCAGAGGACCATGGTTGAGGCACAGACCCAGACTGCATCTGAGGACACCATGCTCGAGACAGGGACCCAAACAACAACAACTACAGTAATTGCCACAATAGTGAAAAGGAAACAGTGGACAAGGAGATCAACGGGTCCATACCATCGATTAGTGAGGGAAGAAGAAGAGGAGGAAAGGCTTGATCTAGAAGCTGGTCCTTTGATAAAGAAATTGGAGGAAGGAGTGAGGGAACTTAAACAGGAAGCGGAAACTACCCGGTCCCTGATGTCCTCAGAACTTTGGGACTTGTGGAAAGATTACAGCCGCCAGCCAGGTGAGCGCACTGCTGCCTGGCTGCTCCGATGCTGGGATAACGGGGCTGACAGTCAGCAACTGGAAGGCAAGAAAGCCCAACAGCTGGGATCCCTCGCTAGAAACCGGGGAATTGAAAGAGGAATTGGAAAAGAGGCAGCAGTTTGCAGTCTCTGGAGCTGGCTCCTCTCAAGTGTGAGGGCAAGATATCCATTCAAGGAAGATCTTGTCAATTCCTCAGAAAAGTGGACTACCGCAGACGAAGGCATCCAGTACCTGAGAGAGTTAGCAGTGGTGGAAGTCATCTACAGTGATCTAGATGATGAGAAAGTTTCCAAAGATCCAGAGGATGTCCTGTGCACATGGGCCATGTGGCGAAAGGTGATTCAAGGTGCCCCAGCATCGTATTCTAACAGCTTGGCAGCAATGTATTGTCCAGATATGGAAACACCAACTGTGGAGAAAGTGTCGTCTTGGCTCCAAAACTTTGAGGAAAATCTCTGTGTCTCCTCACCCCTACAGGACAGTGCCTTGGCTGTTAGGGATGCTCCAAGAAATCAGTCCTCTCCTGCCCCAGTCAAAGGGAAAGGGAGCCCCAGGCGTATGCCACGTGGTACACTCTGGTTCTTCCTGTGTGACCAAGGGGAGGACATGAGGAAGTGGGATGGTGAACCCACCTTTAAGCTGGAAGCCCATGTATGTGAACTGAGAGGGAAGACAGCTGTTAAGAAGGGGTCACCCAAGAAGAAGGCTGTCAGCGTAGTTGCTGCAGAGGCCCAAGAAAGTACTCAGTGATCCTCCAGGCATAGAAGAACTGAAACTACCTCCCTTGATTCTGGTGAGGGGACTTCTGGTCTGGTACCGCAAGGATCTGATGAGGATCTGAATATTCTGATGAGGAACAGCAATAGAGGGTCCCTGCCTTCGGCCAGGAGGAGGAAAGGGATGACCGGATATACTGGACTGTGTGGATTCGATGGCCTGGCACATCAGACCCACAGAAGTATAAGGGTAGGCTTTGGTAGACACTGGTGCACAGTGTACACTGATGCCATCAGGATACAGGGGCACGGAACCCATCTGGATCTCTGGAGTGACAGGGGGGTGCCAAGAATTGACTATACTGGAGGCTGAAGTGAGCTTGACAGGGGACAAGTGGGAAAAACACCCCATTGTGACCGGCCCAGAGGCCCCTTGTATCCTTGGCATAGGCCACCTCAAGAGAGGGTACTTCAAGGACCCAAAGGGGTACCAATGGGCTTTTGGTGTAGCCACTGTAAATGCAGAGAAGATCAAACAGCTATCTACCCTGCCTGGCCTCTCGGAAGATCCCTTCATTGTGGGATTGTTGCAAGTTGAAGAACAGCAGGTGCCAACTGCTACCAGGACGGTGCACCGTCGGCAATATCGGACAAACCGAGACTCCTTGGCTCCCATCCATGAGCTGATTCATCACCTAGAGAGCCAAGGAGTCATCAGCAAGACTCATTCAACTTTTAATAGTCCTATATGGCCAGTGCAAAAGTCTGATGAAGGATGGAGATTAACAGTAGATTATCGCGGCCTGAAGGAAGTGACACTGCCACTGAGTGCTGCTGTACCAGACATGTTAGAGCTCCAATATGAACTGGCATCAAAGGCAGCCACGTGGTATGCTACAATTGATATTGCCAATGCATTTTTCTCCATTCTTTTGGCAGCAGAGTGCAGGCCACAGTTTGCTTTCACATGGAGAGGTGTCCAATACACCTGGAATCAACTGCCCCAGGGGTGGAAGCACAGTCCTACCATTTGTCACGGATTAATCCAAACAGCACTGGAACAAGGCGATGCCCCTGAACATTTACAATACATAGATGACATCATCATGTGGGGCAACGAGGCAGAAGAAGTGTTTGAGAAGGGAAAAAGAATAATTCAGATTCTTCTGAAAGCTGGTTTCGCCATAAAGAAAAGCAAGGTCAAGGGACCTGCACAGGAGATTCAGTTCTTGGGAATAAAATGGCAGGATGGACGCCCTAATGTCCCTATGGATGTGGTTAACAAGATAGCAACTATGTCTCCACCAGCTAACAAGAAAGAAACACAAGCTTTCCTAGGCCTTGTGGGGTTCTGGAGAATGCATATTCCAGGTTATAGTCAGTTTGTGAGCCCTCTCTATCGAGTAATGCGGAAAAAGAACTATTTTGAATGGGGCCCTGAACAACAACAAGCCTTTGAGCATATCAGACAGGAAATAGCTCGTGCAGTAGCTCTTGGGCCTGTCCAGACAGGTCCAGATGTACAAAACGTACTCTACACTGCAGCTGGGGAGCATGGTCTTACCTGGAGTCTGTGGCAGAAAACACCAGGAGAAACCCAAGGTCGACCATTAGGGTTTTGGAGCCGGGGCTACCGAGGATCAGAAGCCCACTACACCCCGACTGAAAAAGAGATACTAGCAGCATATGAGGGGGTTCAAGCCGCTTCAGAAGTTGTTGGTACAGAAGCATATCTCCTCTTGGCACCACGATTGCCCGTGCTACACTGGATGTTCAAAGGAAACATCCCCTCTACACATCATGCAACCAGCGCTACATGGAGTAAGTGGATAGCATTGATCATGCAACAGGCTCAACTGGGGAAATCTAACCGCCCAGGAATTCTAGAAGAGATCATGGACTGGCCAGAAGGCAGAGATTTTGGAGCATCACCTGAGGAGGTGGCTCATGCCCAAGAGGCACCACCATATAATGAGTTATCAGAAGACAAAAAGTGTTATGCTTTGTTTACTGATGGATCCTGTCATGTGGTAGGGAACCATCGGAAGTGGAAAGCTGCTGTGTGGAGTCCCACACACCAAGTCGTTGAGGCCACTGAAGGAGAAGGCGAGTCAAGTCAGTTTGCAGAAGTGAAAGCCATCCAACTAGCCCTAGACATTGCTGAATGAGAGAAGTGGCCAGTACTCTACCTCTATACCGACTCCTGGATGGTGGCTAATGCCCTATGGGGGTGGCTACAGCAGTGGAAGAAGACCGATTGGCAACGCAGGGGTAAACCCATCTGGGCAGCAGCATTGTGGCAGGACATTGCTGCCCGTGTAGAACACATGACTCTAAAGGTACGTCATGTAGATGCTCACATGCCCAAAAGCCGTGCCACTGAAGAACATCGAAATAATGAACAAGTAGACAAGGCTGCCAAAATAGAAATAGCTCAGGTGGACCTGGACTGGGAGCATAAAGGTGAGCTATTTGTAGCTTGATGGGCCCATTAGACATCAGGACATCTAGGGAGAGATGCAACATATAGGTGGGCTCGTGATCGAGGGGTGGACCTGACCATGGAGGCCATCACACAGGTCACTCATGAATGTGAAACATGTGCTGCAATCAAACGAGCCACCAGAGTAAAGTCTCCCTGGAACAGAGGGCGGTGGCTTGGCTTTAGATATGGTGAGGCCTGGCAAACTGACTACATTGGACCACTACCACGAACACGCCAAGGCAAGTGCTACATACTCACGATGGTGGAAGCAACTACTGGTTGGCTAGAAACATATCCTGTAAACCATGCCACTGCCCGAAACACCATCTTAGGCCTCGAAAGGCAAATTTTATGGCGACACGGTACCCCAGAAAGAATTGAATCAGACAACAGGACTCATTTCTGAAATAACCTCATAAGCTCCTGGGCAAAGAAACATGGCATTGAGTCGGTGTACCACATACCCTATCACCCGCAAGCATCTGGAAAAATTGAGAGATATAATGGACTGTTGAAGACTATGCTGAGAGCGCTAGGCAATGGGACATGGAAGCGTTGGGATACAAATTTAGCAGAAGCTACTTGGCTAGTTAACACCAGAGGATCTGCTAACCATCCTGGTCCTGCCCAAACAAAACCCCTACACACTGTGGGAGGAGATAAGGTCCCCGTAGTGCACATGGGGAAGTGGCTGAGTAAGGCAGCGTGGATTGCACCTCCCATGGGAAAAGGCAAACCCATTCATGGGATTGTCTTTGCTCAGGGACCTGGGTGTACTTGGTGGGTAATGCAGAAGGATGGGGAGACCCAGTGTGTGCCTCAAGGACATTTAACCTTGGGGGAAAAATAATCTGTGCTGTGAGTTGTATGTTGTAGGAAGTAATGTAGCAGGAATGACCTGAACTGCAGAGGAGTGAACTTCGCAAGGAACCAGACAAGTGCATCGGTGACCCAAACCAAGCTGGTGTTGGTGCCCAATGATCGAACATACTGCTACTCCTGTCCTGACTACTCATCTTGATGGATGGGGCTCAAGTCATAACCTGTGTGTGAACATCTGGAAGAGTGGAAGAAGCCCATGGAATATCTATCTCTTAAAGGACAGGGGATAGTAATTAATAAGATTGTATAAATCTGTACGTTGAGTATAAAAGTGGTTTAAGTATGTAGTTTCAGTTGTAAGTGTTGGTAAGAAAGGATTTCAGTAATGAGAATTAAATACAATATTATGGTTAGAAGATATCTGTATTAAATTATGTGGGACCTGAGCAGGACGCAAATGGTATGGAATAAGGGGTGGAGATTGTATTGGGTCTGGCGTTAATACTCCCCATAGCAGCCCTCATAGCACTGTGCTCTGCATCAGTAGCTAGAAAGGTGTTGATAGCACACCAGTGTTTTGGCTACTGCTGAGCAGTGCTGGCACAGCATCAAGGCTGTCTCTCCAACATTTTTGCCCTCCCCTCAATGGCAGGCTGGGGCAGGGCAAGATCCTGGGAGGGGACATAACCAGGACAGCTGACCTAAACTAACCAAACAGATAGTCCATACCATATGATGTCAGCTCAGATATAAAAAGCTAAGTAAAGGGAGACAGAAGGGGGGGCATTTTGTCTTCCGAAGCAACCACTACGCGTACTGAAGCCCTGTTTCCCGAGAAGCAGCTAGGCATCGCCTGCTGATGGGAAGTAGAGAATAACATCATTTGTTTTTGCTTTGCTTTCGCGTGTGCAACCTTTGCTATCACTTTATTAAACTGTCCTTATCTTGACCCATGAGCCTTTTGTTATATTTTCTCCCCCCCATCCAGCTGAGAAGGGGGAGTGATAGAGCGGCTTTGGTGGGCACCTGGCATCCAACCAGGGTCAACCCACCACAATTAGACTGGCTGACAAAGATGTTCGAGGGTTGGGGATTGTCTGGATGGTTGGTATCTCTGCTCAAGACTGTGGGGGTAGTGATCTTGGTTGTGATAACTATGGTCCTAATGTTGCCCTGTCTTTTCAGCCTTCTGCAAAGGGCCCTGCAGAGGGCAGCCGGGACGATATTTCTAGCACAAATACAAAAAGGGTGAATTGTCGGGGGATGCAACGGGTCTGTGGAATGCCTGACAGTTCGAGAACAGCACGACCTTGAGCAGCTTGTAGTGTATCCTTGAAAGTCTGGAAAGATCCGAGAAGAGCGGTACAAAACCAAGACAGTGATAAGAACCATCCTGACGAACTCACCAATCATGAATTGTTAGTTACTAACTAAACCAATCATATACTAACACATACTCTGAAGGAGGGGATAAAAAGGTGTGTTAGAACAATAAAGTAGCCATTTTGCATGATCTATTACTTGTCGTGTCCGTCTCTACCACAACACACAGGTATGTCACTTGAATGAGCGGGCATTTAGGTTTTAATATTCGTTCATATGAAATTTAACTTAATATTTTCTTGGTCAATGCTTAGACATGCAGAAGAGCAGAGAGGGAATGGGTCAGGCTCAGTGACGTGGCCTGGGGCACTCTGCTTTGCAAAACATTCCTTCCCAGCCTCTCTGACCCTGCGCTGCTTCCAGTGCCTGCTGCAAAACCAGCAGGCTTGTTGGGGTTGAGTTTAAGGCTGATGTGAGCTCCAGGGAGTCCTTTGTCCCGGTTGTTTTAAACCGGCATGGTCCAGGCACCCAGTAACTGTCTGCATAGTGCTCCTGAGGGGCAGGGAGAGATGAGTGCCATGGAGCAATCCTGTGTTCGAACTGCATTCATTGCTGTTCATATCTGAAGAAGTCTATTGAAATATTTCACGGGTGCTTCTCTGTTCCCTTTGTTTGCAGACATGGCTGGACGCAATGGATATCCAGCTTTCCAGCCAGGTTCCAGGGCTGACGCCCTGGAACATGTACAAGATTATGGATGAGGTCAATGCAGATTATGTAGCCTGCCTAGTAGACAGTGTGAGTTTGTAAGGACATCTTTAATATAGAAACTAACTGTCTTTCTTTTTTTTTTTAATAGGAGCTGGGAGCTGTGTCCCTAGATGGGTATTTTCATCTTTGGAAAGGAGGACACATGCTATCAAAGGTGTTTTTCTGTTTATTGCTGTTAAATTTCAAAAATTGCCTAGCAGTAACTGTTCACTATTCTTCATCTCCTTTAAATGCTTGAAGAAAGAGCAGCAGTGTTTGTAAAACACTTAAAAGCTTTATGTCAAAAATGTCCTAATGTCCTAAAAATGTCCAAAAATGTCCTAATGAAATGTCCTAAAAATTAGAACTTGAGAGAACTCCCCGCTCCCCTTATTTTGGAGGGTGGGAAGTGCTCTGAACTTTTCTGCCAGTTCTGGGTTAGCTGAGGTGAACCGCTGCATGGAGTAGGAGGGATACTTGATGAGCAGAGTCCATGAAGGAAGTTGCCCTTACTTAAGTGTAATTGCAGATCAAACCCAGACATATCTGTGCTAGTGTATGAGGTAGGATTTTATAGCTGAGAGCTGCTGTCTGTGTACAGATGCTGAAGAAATAACAGCAGCTTAGAAAGATGTAAAACAATTGACCAAAATGTCCATTGTTCTTTGCCTAATACTTGGCTTCGGCCTTTATCATCTCAGCTTGGTTCAGATAAGGCATCCCATCTCCTTCAGTTTTTTTTTCTCTGGGTCGGGTTGTTGCTTTTCTCTTAAAGGTCTGGTTTTGCAGGGAAGTTAATATTTTAGCTGCATTTTTGTTTTTTTCCACTGCAGCTTCCTTGACCCTAGCTTACAGAATTGTTCTATGAACATTTTGCTCGTTCCTCAGAACAGGTTGGGGTTTTTTGTTTCTTCTGTGTTCAGTTACTTTCCACACAGTTGCCATACTGCAGGGAGAAGGTGTGTTTGCCTTAATGGTCAGGAGTGGTCAGTGTATGCAGGAGCATCACAGGCACATGTCTCCTGTCTGGATCGCAGGCAGCTTTCTCACAATACTAGATCCGTCTGTTCCAAAGAATGGGGCAGTGGTAAGAAACTTGTCAAAGGGTGTTTCAAATGGTTTGTTTGCAGAAGTAGCTGTTAGGACTGCAGTAAGATAAGCTTTTAATAAATAGGAAGGGGTTTTCATATGAGAGACTAAATCCTTAATAGTATATGTAGGCTGTGATAAATGAATTTAGTCTCAAACAGGATTCCAATCAAAGTTTACGATTTATTAAATGAATAAAGACAAGCAAACAGCGCTAAGCATGCTGCAAGCCTCTGCTCTACCAAGACACATGCTGTGCAAAACAACCCAGCTTCTTTTATAGTCTAACATTAGTTACATATTCATACTAGGCGTGTCTTTCCAAAAGACTCTCCACCTCCTGGTTGTGTGGGTGCAGTAGTTGTCCTAGAAACTCCTCGAACTCTCCTCATTGGCTGAGGGGTCCTCCATGCAATGTATCTCCGACCAAGCTCCCCACTGCTCCAGCACACAGCAGACATCCTGTGCAACCCTGCACAACACCAGCTGTGGTCACTAGACCCCAAACAAGTTCACAATAGACACCTCCCCCTCAACAAATGCATACAACAAATTGCCCATACACTGCCATTTCAATACACCCTCTATTTATACACACCCTCTATTTATACATACTAAAGATCACCCCGTTCATAACCTTGTTTAATACTATGATAAATGCCTCAGTTCTCCCCTAGGATCTCTTGTTTAACACTGTTGTTAACAACAAAACCGGTTTTGGGCTGGCAAAAAAGAACTATATACATATCATCTGCCTCCTCCTGGCCTGCGGTTATACAAGGACCGACAAAATGGTTAAAGATTACATATACAGTGAGGGTCACATTTTATTATGCGGCCCTAGCATTGTTTATATTGACACAAATCAGATGAACACATTTCACATACTTAAGTGTCTCCACCACCATGCCAAAAAACCCCCAACAAACCAACAACAAAAAAATCTGCCTAGTACACAGAGCAGAAAACAGCACTGAACAAAGGCTTCCTCCAGACATGAACTGGAGGTGCCCCAGAGATACTACCTACGTATAGATCATCTCCCCAGCAGGGATGATCGCATACAGCAGCTTTCAGTCACCAGTCATGACACTCCAGGAACTTGGTATTTCTTCCCTATGATACTGGAGAGTGACAGTGTCAGGACCTCCACAGAGCCCTCACTGACAGTAGGTCAGGACAAGGGCTGTTGCTGATAAGGTGGGCAGGTGGCAACATGAGCTGGTGAAGCACCTTTTCTCATATCACAGAAACTTCTCCCACATCTGAAAGAAGCAGACCCTGACATTCATCTAGATGGCACTGTTCAAACTCCAGTAACCACATCAATAAAACTTTCCTAATCCTTGCCTACATGCATTCTCTTTTCGTAATCTGCCCGATGAAAAGATGGATGCCTAGAGCCCAGCTAAGTAAGGACTGCAGTTTAGTAGTCTGGGGTTCATATAGTTTAAAATGGGCATCATGGTACAATGCCTTTTTATGCTTGAAAATAAAGGCTAGGAGAAGAAGCTTATGGGACCACACACCCTGCAAGCCCTCACCCTTGGCCTTGCTGTAAAGTTCAATTGGACATACTGCATCCACATCAGAAAAGGAGGTGGTTAATGGGAATTCCACATTTTAGCCAGATATTCACATTATTGGTGATCTGATTACATTGGTTATCCTGGTTTCGGTATCAAAAATTAGGACATTCCCAACAGGTGCACATATCTCGAATTAAGGTTCTAACTTCCAAACTGATCTACGTTTCGATGGGGTTGCCAGCACCTGTGGTACAATCTATAATGTGGGTACAGTTTAACAAATGGGCATCACTGGAGTTGGGTGTGCCTACAAATTCTTTCTTTAATAAGTGAAGAGGTTGGGTTTTTAACATGTGTTTCACTGACTATCCCCAAGCAGTGTGGGCGCTATTCATTGAAGGATATTGTCCCTTCCTGTCAGGTATGTGAACACACCAAGCTGAATCCCGTTTTACATTATATTGTAATTCAAAAAAGGGGTAATTTCCAGGGAAGCAGGCCAAAAGGGCACTAGATTACAAGATATATTGTGATAGGAAAGGCGGCCTGTTATTTTCCACCAGGATGGATAAGGTGGGAATCGTCTGGAATAGGCTTCCTCAAATCCTGGAGGACACGGTGGGCTATGACTAGTACCAATTTCGCGACTGACCTCCAATCTCCATCGCTTACAAGTTTTGGTTATTAAGTCAGGCCACCCCGTGTCCCGAGGGATCTCATAGAAGGCTGTTTCATCTCGTCACCATCTACCAGAGGAGGTATAATCACTTCGATATTGATACTCAAAAGGAGCATCTACTAACCCTATAATGCCATTGGTCATATTATGTTTTCCAATATTGAGCTTCATGGGTATCAAACCGAATCTAATCCCCTGTTCAGCAGAAGTAGGAATCTAAATACAGATCCCCTGATCCGTTCTATTCCAGACATGTATGAATCCTTGTATCACTTCCCAAGCTAAATTGGAGGTCCTTTCTCCTTGTCCAGATGCACCAAAGCTAAGAAAGGCAAGGAGGAAGGAGTTCCAAACCATCTTTCCCTGTTATACCATAAGAATATTACAATGAAAATCAAACAAACAATACAGGTAATGGCCCACTCATCAAGTGAATAAGTCCTGCCGTGGGCTTCTGATAATCTGCAAAATATATACAAAAATAAACAATCGTTAGAGGGATAGGATTGGAGGAGATGTCAAGCAGTGCTGCTAGTGATTGGGATCCATCCGAGATGCTGAGGTGCACTCTCCAAAGTGCTCATGCAGCTTCTGTAAAACAACCTCATACAGGCCATGTGTAGGATGTGTTACTTATTATAGATGCATACAAACTAATATGCTTGTTAGAATCCAGTTAGTGGGATACAGAAAAAACATATTCTTATCAGCCATTTAACATCGGAGCAACTTTAACGCAGAACATAAAGGTCCACTTAGAAGGATGGGACAATCCATTGGGTATTGATACGATGCTCTTTCCCGTGAGCATCTGTGGCCACCCAGGAATAGAGGTTAAGGGGTGTCTTTAGGGTTAGGGGCACTTGCCCCACAGTGTGTAGTTCCACTAATACTGGTTGTCCAGCATAGTGGAGCAAGCGTGCAGGGCCTTTGCCACCTTTCATCCCTGGAACAATAGAAGGAGGTGTGGGACAGAATGCTAGGAGTCGGGGGCAGCCATTTGTCCCCCACCGGCTATTAATTCGGTATACTGCTTCTGGTACTCGCGAGGCCCACCCTGGGTCATGGGGCCTCAGAGCTCGTTTTAGAAGTCCGTTCGTTCTCTCCACAATACCATTAGCTTGAGGGTAGTAAGGGGTGTGGAAAACCCACTGGATTTCCTCACCCTTAGCCCATTCTTGCACCACTCCAGCGGTGAAATGGCTCCCATTATCAGATTGAATTGATTGAGGCTTGGATAAGCAGCTAAACCATACTTTAAGACTTTTCACTGTATTTTCTCCTGTTGCTCTGGATACAGCTTCAGCTTGTGTTAGTCCTGATACTACCTCAACTCCTACTAACACATATCGCTTTCCCCTGATACCCAAAAGGGGCCAATATAGTCAATTTCCCACGTTTGCCATAAACCTTTTTTTGTCCTTAAATGTAGGGGATGCTCTTTTAAAGGGTTATATTTTTCCAAACGAACTCGACATTGACCACATGCAGAAATAACAGTATTACATAATTCTCGTGTAACGGCCCATCCTCTGCTAATAGCCTCTTTGTACAGGTCTTTACTCCCTGAATGGCCACGCTCCATGTGCAGCCACTCCAAAAGGTGTTCCCATTTTTCTGCTTCACCATCGATGGCAAGACTGGCTAAACGTGTTAAGGAATCTACCTGGTTATTTAGGAGGTGAGCTGGGTTATCCCCTGCCTGGTGTGCAGCAACCCAGCCTACCAAGAAAGATCTCTGCTTGGCAATATTCAGTATTTCTTCCCATTTGTCTCTTTGCTACACTAGCACTTGGTTTACTTCCCATTGGTTTTGCTCCCAAAATGGTAACCATTCAGTGCATCCTTTAAACACTGCATAGGAGTCAGTATAAATGTATACTGGTTCTGTTGTCTCAGCTTCCTTAACGACTACGCTCCACACAGCAACTAACTCCCCTACTTGGGCGCTACCCTCTCCCTCAGTTATCACATGCTCCCCTGAATCAATATGCAATGCTACTGCTCGATACTTCCACGTCTTTCTGTCCCTTTTTGCGGAAGCATCAGTGAACCATACGTTTTTTAAATGGGGTTTGAAATCAGGAGCCACTTTGATGTACGATGGAGGGGGTTCTGTATCTGGGTGATCAGAAGGGGGATCCTGTATTTGGAGCGTTTTGGGTGTTCCCTCCTCTGTCTGTCTAGTGTGACAGTAGTGGTCTAACTGGGCATACCACTTCCTTACTGTTTCTCGTTGAGCTACTCCTGCGGGGGGAGGAGTTCCAGCCAATATTGGTTTCAGGATCTTAAAAGGTCCTCGCAAGATAATGGGCTGCTGTCGTATAATTCTCTCGGCTTCCTGTAAGGCTAAGTTAACCACAAAGAGTCCTTTCTCCCAAACTGAATACCGTTTTTCAGCATCCTTAAAGCTACGCGAGAAAAATCCTATAGGACAAGTAGGACCTTCAGGTCCACGCTGCCACATATGTATAGATAACCCATAAATTGCAAAACCCCATTCTATGTGGAGTGGGTCTGTTGGATGTATCGGCCCTAGGGCCTGGTAAATCCCTGCTTCAAAAATTAATAATTTCAGAGCCTCTTCATGGACAGGTGTCCAGTCCCAAGCAGTTCTTTTACGGGTTAAATCATATAAAGGGCGAGCTATGATAGAAAAGTCGGGGATGTGTTTTCTCCAAAACACTAGCAAGCCTAGGGCATGCTGCAATTCTTTCTTATTTTCAGGCATTTTTACTTGTTCGAGGGTGGACAAGGTTTCAGGAGGTATACACACAGTCCCTCCTTTCCACCAGATACCTAAAAATTTTACTTCAGGTGATGGGAGTTGCACCTTTTCGGCAGGAGTTTGGAGCCCTAAATTCTCTAAGTGACTAATGAGTTCTCTCTGGGTTTGTCCCACCACAGTGGTATCTGGTCCTCCAATTAGCACATCATCAGTATATTGATATACTTTTACTCCATCTTTGGGAGTGATCTGATTTAGTTCCTGGGCTAATGCATAGTGAGCAATGGTTGGTGAGTGGCAATAGCCTTGGGGAAGCCGTGTAAATGTATACTGTACACCTTCCCAGGTAAAGGCAAAGCGGTCCCTATCTGCTTCCTGCAAGGGAACCATAAAGAACATGTCTTTCACATCAATGGTTGCTAAAATCTGGTGACCCTGTTCTTGTATGGTTGCAATTAATTCTGCTATATTGGGGACTGCAGCTGTTAATGGGCCAGTATTGGCATTCAGGCGTCGATAGTCAACTGTCAATCGCCACTTCCCATTTGCCTTGCGGACTGGCCATACTGGGGAATTATAGGGTGAGTGTGTAGGAATAACTATCCCCTGTTCCCGTAACTCAGTTATCACTGAAGTGATCCCTTCCCTTGCTCCCAAAGGCAAAGCATAAGGTTTGACATTAACTATCTTTGAAGGGGGAAGAGTTGGTGCAGACTGCAAAAGCCTCACAGAGATTGCGGGACACCCAAATTTCCATTCTCTTCCCTTAGAGTCTACCCACGACCGGCCCTTTAAGAGGTCAAGTCCTAGAATATTGGTGGGTAGAGGACCTAGTATCATAGTAACCTCAACAGGGGATGAATCCCCTGGCAGCCATCATTTAACTTTAGCTGTCAGCTGTGGTTGGGAGCTTCCGAAAATGTCTGTGACCCATATCTGCTTCTTATCTGCAACTATTCCATTGCAGTTAGCAACATCCGTCCGGAGTGCTGATATCTGAGCACCCGTATCAACTAAAAAAGTTACTGGGGTCTTAAAGGGACCAAGGGAAAAAGTAATCAACAGGTCTCCTGTCTTATTTTCAGTGAGCCTCCTTAAATAAACCCACTGGCCGTCCTCCGGCTCACTTACTGGGGACAGCGTGTCTAGTTTCCCGTCCTGCAGACAGCCATACCTTCCTCTGGGGCAGTAGGCGTTTGGAGAGTGGGAGTTGCCAGCAACTGTGGATTCGCCCCCTTATAGCCTCGAATGTCTAACTCAGTATGGGAAGGCTCCTTGTTCTTGTCTTTCCACCCTAGGACCAACTTTTCTAGGACAGAGGTGGGCAAGCCGTCCATCACATCCTGGGGAATTCCCTTTTCTATCCCTTCTGCCCACAACAAGTTCCGCTGACCCCCATATGGCTTTTTGGTGTTTACAGTCTTAGATGGGGGAGGTCGGCCAGGTCCTTCTATTCGGCGGATAGCAGGCTTAGCTCTGCTTTCTTCCCTTGTGAGACCCATTCTCCAGCCATAGTTAATCAATTCCTGTGCCACTTCTCCCCAGGTCAGGGCCCCTCCTGCATTCCGCCTGCCTCCTCTAGGTGCTATCGTATCGCGTAATCTATCCTGCAGCTGGACAGCATATAATTTCAAAGAATCTGGTAAACCCCTAATTAGAGGAGTCATTCTATCAGGACTGGCATTTAACAACATTGGAGAGGGCTGTTGTGGCACTAATCACCTATCATGCATTAATTGGAGACAAGCAGCTTTCTGTAAGCTCTCGGTTAACT
Source organism: Haliaeetus albicilla (assembly GCF_947461875.1). NCBI lineage: Eukaryota > Metazoa > Chordata > Aves > Accipitriformes > Accipitridae > Haliaeetus > Haliaeetus albicilla. Next base: position 72,726,966 of record NC_091516.1, on the reverse strand, counting down.
GATTTATAGAAGGTGTGTCTATCCATGTTGGTTCTCCTCGTTCCATTTGGTCTATTCCCCCTGCCCAGTAAGCTGCCCGCTGCGTCAGAGACCATGGTTCCCTAGGATCATCGGTAGTTAGGAACACTCCAGGCCCCCAATATCCTTGGGCTTCATCTTCCAACAATAAAATCCGGTCACCACCGGTTAATGACACCCTCCACACATATTCTGTTTTGGTCTCCTTTGCTAGTTGGATATACTTTTCCTGAATTTTAGATAATTCAGTGGCAGAATATGGTATCGTCTTAATGGTCACATGTGGTGCTCCGCCAATTTGGCCATTGTCTATGGTTTCTGTTTTAATTAATGGCCTCATTGCTATCTCTTCATCCTCAGGGTAAAAAACTTTTCTGGTACATTCTAACTCTTGATTTGGGTATAAAGATTTTTGCTGCTTCACTTGAACTACCTCTAGACCTTGCAGGTCTGAGTCCGGGTCAGATCGTTCATCTGCCTCGGCTCGTAAAATTCTTTCCCGATCTAACGCATCAGACAAGGCAGCGTGAAGCCGCTGCGTTGTATTACGCTCAGCAGTTAATTGCTCTTGCAGGACTTTAACTAAATCCTGCAGGGACTGAATCTTCTCCTTATCTGCCTGCTCAGCTCTCATTGTTTCCTGCCTGTCTTCCTGAGCTGCTGCGAGTGCAGCCCCTAACACTGCACACACTACAGCCTTCCCTTTTCCCGGGCGAAACTTGCCTTCTTTTGCAAGCTTCTCAGTTTTTCCTACAATGGCTTCTGGATCATGCCAGTGGTTTCGTGCCCAGGCTACTCCTTGTGGGGAAGGGTGGGCTTTATATGCAATTAGCTTCTCTAAAACAGGGGAACAGTCAGGCACAGGTATTTCCCGGGTCACCATGCCTGCCACTGCTCGGATCTCTCCCGACTTATTGTTGAGAGATCCTTCCCAGATCCTCCCTGCCTGCTCTCCAGGTGGAGGTCCGGTATCCCGTTAGAATCTCCCTTCCAACAAGGGAAATCCCGTATAGGCAGTTAGCCTCTCTAAAAACTGGGGAACAGTCAGACACAAATATTTCCCGGGCCTCTATGTCTGCCACTGCTCAGATCTCTCCTGACTTATTGTTGAGAGATCTTTCCCAGATCCTCCCCGCTCGTTCTCCGAGTGGAGGTCCGGTATCCCATTAGAAACTCCCTTCCAACAAGGGAAATCCTGTCCATGACGCCAATTAAGATGTCGCGTCCCAAAGTTGGAGCGACTCAGGTTCGTGGATTTCCTTTGTCAGAATTAAGGTGAAATGACACCAGGGGAGTTCAAACAACAATCAACATTTATTCAACCTAGCTAACTTTGTCCAGGTACACATGAACTTGTTAATGTGAACCTTGCAACATGTCATTAAGCCGCTGTTTGAGAAGAGGAGGGAAGTATAGAAAAAGAAATGGAAGAAGAAACATGAAATGTACCAGAAGGAGAGCCCTCCCATTGAGTCACAAGGTTCAGAGCAGACCCCCTTGCTTTCTGGACTCCTTCTCAAAGAGGAGCTCAGGGGCAGCTAGATCCACTCCTAGTCTCAGACTTGGTCAATGGTTTATGTTTCAAAGGATGAGGTGTAGGGACTGTGGAGAAGAGAGAAGGAAAAGAGGGAGAGAGAGAATGAGAGAAAGAAAGAAAGAAAGAAAGAGAGAAGAGAAGGGTTTCACCAGTCCTGGGTCCAGTGTTGGTCCAGCCAGCGTAGAGATCCAGTTCCGGAGGGCGCGCGCCGAGGACTCATTCTCCCTTCTTTTATAGTGTGTTCAATGGTCTCGACATGCGCAGTCCCATTCCCAGGGTTCTCTGCAATTGGTCAGTGAGCTTTGGGGGGGGGGGGGGTGTTCATTGCAGAGTTGCCTCTCTTTTTCTGCTGGCATGACCGCTTAAGATAGAAGCACAGTCCCATCCTCCATGGGGCCTCCTCCTCCAGGCGCTGCTGTGCTCCTTCTCCTGGTCACTTAAGATAAGGACTTGAGGCTTTGGAGAAGCGTGGTCCCACCCTCCGGGGGGCCCTCTCCTCTGGCCACATTGTCCTCATCACAAAACTCCAGCATTTTTACAGAGGCCGTTTTCTTCACCAAAGTCCTTCAACGAATGTTTGAGACATTGACTATAATTTGTCAGACCATCACACCATCCCAGCAGCTCCAGTTTTATCAAAACTGGCAAGCGGCCTGTGAAAATGCAGCCGCTATCCCATGACAGCAAGGGGATCCTTTATTTGGTGTACAGGCTCAAATGTTGCTGGGTGTGGGCCCTTACACCAGGTCCGACTGGCAAGCACAATTTGCCACAGAGGTCTTACAATTCAGTCAAGACTTAGCTTTTAAAGCATTGAATAGCGTGCATGATGAGAAGATTAAACATACTTTTACCTCAGTGAGGCAAGGCCCCACAGAAATGTTTTCAGCTTTTATTGATCGATTGCATGCCGCTATCATGGCACACCCTGATTTAGATCCTGAAATGAAAACCAGGTTCTTGGATATGCTTGCTTTTGATAATGCAAATGAAAAAAACAAAAAAGCTCTTAGTATACTGCCAAAAGGTTCTACCACCGCTCAGCTGTTAGAAGCTGCAGAGCGGATGCTAGAATCAGAAAAAGCAACAGTGATGGCCACTGCGGTAGGACCCCTTAACAAAAGGCAAAGGAGTGTGAAAAGATAAAAAATGTTTTCATTGTGGAAAAATGGGACATTTTAAAAAGGATTGCAGGAGCCAAATAGCTGTTGGCTCAAGTGTAATCAACCCGAGTGATTCACAGAAAAAATGGTGTGTAAACTGTCAGCGAAACAATCATAACACCCAACAGTGCAAGAGATCAGGAAACAAGTTGCAGAGCACGACTCACCCGTGCACGACGACACAAGTAGAGGGTGCCTGGACCACTGCGCAGCCGCAGCCAGTGGAAGCGCAGGGGTGGACTTGGCAACAGCAGTAGACATTACACTGGTAACATCCGAAGTACAACTTATAGATTCTCATCAAAAAAGACCATTGGGGCATGGGCTAAGTGCATTGCTATTAGGTCATTCTTCTGTTTCTTGGAAGGGCATTTTTATAGTGCCAGGACTTATTGATGCAGATTATTGTGGTGTGATAAAAATTATGGTCTATACGCTGACTCCTCCTGTTACCATACCAGCTCAATCAAAAATAGCCCAGCTGGTACCATTTCGGGCATGTGGGCCCAGAGCGCAGGCCGTGGAACGAGGCCATGGGGGTTTCGGTTCCACGGGTCAGCCTCAAGTGCTGTTAGCTGTTGACATTGCTAGAGGAAAGCCTGAGGAAAAAGTCACAATATCGCACCCTAATGGACAATCCCTGGCAATGTCAATGCTGACAGATACTGGAACTGACATTACCATCATCCCTGCAGGCAGATGGCCTAGTCAGTGGCCGCTAGTGCCCACAGCTACAGGGGTAGTGGGAGTAGGAGGCGTTCAACGAACAATGATCAGTAAAATACCAATTTCCTTTTGTTTTTCAGATGGCACTATGGTAACTACTCGACCATATGTGATGCACTTACCGATAGCTCTAATTGGTCGGGATCTTTTATCCCAAATGGGTGCTCATTTAGTTACACAACCTTTTTAGGAGCGGCCTCTGAAGAGCAGCCTGTATTAAAACTCACCTGGAAAACAGACAAACCAGTGTGGGTGGATCAGTGGCCGCTGAAACAAGATAGGCTGCAAATCATACAAACATTAGTGAATGAACAATTGGTAGCAAGACATATTGTATCTTCCACAAGTCCATGGAATACACCCATTTTTGCAATTCCTAAGAAATCAGGAAAATGGAGGTTGCTACACAACCTTTGGGCAGTAAATGCGGTCATGTAAGATATGGGTGCTTTGCAACCAGCTCTGCCGTCCCCTGTTATGATTCCAGAACATTGGAAACTACTAATTATTGATTTGAAAGATTGCTTTTTCACAATTCCCTTACATCCCAATGATGTTGAAAAATTTGCATTTACAGTGCCCTCAATTAACAAATCAGAACCAGCCAAAAGGTATCATTGGGTGGTGTTACCACAAGGCATGAAAAATTCACCTACATTATGTCAGATGTTTGTATCATGAGCGTTACAGTCTTTTCGAAGAAACAATCCAGAATTGCTGATATATCATTATATGGATGATATATTGGTTGCAGGAGAAAATATGGACACGAGTAAAACCTTAGCAGAGATCACTAAAGAATTGGAGCCTAAAGGTCTAAAAGTAGCCCCAGAAAAAGTCCAATGTTCAAATCTGTGGAAATATTTAGTTTGGGTCATTACAGAAAGTGTGGTACAGCCTCAGAAAATTGTGTTGATTTCCAAAATTTCAAACCTTACAGATGTTCAGAAACTGATGTGGGACATTCAGTGGGTAAGGCCCGTTGTGGGAATTACCAATGATGATTTAGAGCCCTTGATGCCATTGTTAGGGACAACAACAGGAGCAAATGATTATCGAAAACTATCATCTGAACAAAAAGATGCAGTTAATAAGGTCACTGACAAAGTGGTTTCTAATAGTGTGCAAAGAAAAATAAACCACTTGCTGTTGCAATTCTTATTGATTAATACTTCGGTTGAATGAAAACACCTTATTGGGTTGACAGTTCAAATAACAAAACAGAAAATTGCTATTTTGGAATGGGTATTTTTGCCTTTTCAACCTAAAACTACTGTATATACTAAAATTGAACAACTAGCGCATCTGATGATGAAAGGTCGAAAAAGAGTTTTGGAAATTTCAGGACATGAATCTGAAACCATGCTTGTGCCCATAAGGCAAGACTGTTTGGACTGGCTAATGGCCACCTCAGAAATAATTCAAATTGCTTTAGCAGAATATCCAGGAAAAATCACAAATCATTATCCCTCTGATAAACTGTTACCATTGTTACAAAATCAAGAATTTGAAGAAAAACCAATCAGGTCAGAAACTCCTGTTGATGGATTAACAGTATTTACAGATGCAGGAAGAAAATCAAAACAAGCTGCTGTAGCCTGGTATGAAAATAATCAGTGGCATCAACAGCTACTTTCAGGACATGCTGGGGATTCTTTGCAAACTTTAGAATTACAAGCAGTTTTGTGGATTTTTTAACATTGTCCTGATACACCTATCAATGTTGTGTCAGACTCCTTGTATGTGGTGGGAACTGCCCAAAGATTAGAATGAGCAATGATTAAGCAAGTAAAAAAAATCCTGTTTTACATATGTTGTTGATGCACTTATTGTTTTTGTTAAATCAGAGACAAAGTGAGTATTTCATTACTCACATTCGCAATCATCATTTTCAGCATGGATTGTCTATTGGCAACAATATTGCAGACAAATTAGTTGCTCCTGCATGGCAGCAGCACGGAACTAACCTGTTTGAGCAGGCCCGAGTATTGCACGACTTTTTTTATAGTCAGCAAAAGTTTTAGCATGACAATTCAACTTGAAAGTCTCTGATGCGCAAGGCATTGTGCAGTCGTGCCCTGCTTGTCAAAAGGTAGGATTTGGCTTAGGCATTGGAGTGAATCCTCGAGGTTTAAAGTCTTAACAACTGTGGCAGATGGATGTCACCCGCGTGCCTGAATTTAGCCGTTTCAAGTATGTCCATGTTTGCATTGGCACATTTTCACATGTGATATGGGCAACTGCTCAAACAGGTGAGACAGCTAAACATGTGATGAAACATATGCGCAGTGCCATTGCAGTCTTGGGCATCCCGCGGGAGCTTAAGACGGATAATGGTCCTGCATATGTTTCAACTTCTTTTAGCAAATTCTGTACCTTATGGGGAATTCGTCATCTAACAGGTATCCCTCACTTGCCCACTGGACAAGCCATTGTGGAAAGAGCTCACAGGACTCTTAAATCGCTTTTGCAAAAACAAAAAGAGGGAGAACTGTTGCCACCATTGAGAGACTTGCAAAAGTGCTATATGTGTTGAACTATTTACGTTTGACAGAAGGAAGAGACTCCCCTCCCATTGTAATTCATCACATGTCATTGCAATCAGGGATTCACAAAGAAACTGATGCAATTAAAGTGCTGTATTGGGATTTACGAACCGGGGAATGGAAAGGTCCAGTAGAAGTGAAACTGACTGGTCGTGGTTATGTTTGTGTTTTAACAGATGAAGGACCAAAATGGGTGCCAAGATGATGGGTGAAACCGTGGAAACAAGGAAAGTGAAATCTGATTCATGATTTCATCATTTTTGTTTTTGACAGAGACTTGAATGGGCAGTGATCGATCGTGTACCACCATTTTCACCAGCTGTTTGTCTTCAGAACCAAGCAAGTCGGATGATCACCGTGCCCAATCTGTCGTTTGTTGTTATTGTTCTATTTTAGGTTAAAGATGCTGAAGTGGTGGTTTGTTGTTTCAATGTTTTGTCAAGGTGCTGGAGCATTTTGGGCTCCTTCTTTACCCAAGACAAATATATGGCTCACGATTGCCAACCTTACCCATCAATCAACCCTGTGTTTGGCTATGGCCAGCCCCGACAACCCATTTTCTACATGTTTGGTGGGGGTGCCTTTGGACAATGAGGCATGGCCATTGCCAAGTACAAGACTGCCATCATCCGTGACCATGGGCACTGGCAGGGTTGACAGCTGGGATGGTATTATGCCATGGTTACCTAAGGCAGTAGTGGAACCACAAGAATTAGAACTTTTAGGTTCTGCAAAAATGGATTATTGTGTAATGTTTAACTATAGCAGTAATCATACTAAAAAAGGACAAATAGTCAATGCAACGTTGCCTGTGTATCGCAATGCAAGTGATTGGTGTAATTATACTAGTTCAACCCGTTTGAGATCTAGCAATACACCAATACAATTACCCCCAGGGGTATTCTTGATTTGTGGGGACTGAGCCTGGCCCGGCATACCCTCTCATTTGCAGGGTGGGCCATGTAGTTTGGGTTGTTTGACTGTATTACTTCCCAACAACACCCAAATTTGGCAAATAGAAGGAGGCACAAAAGACAAAAGCGCAAAATTTGTTACCATGCATTTGAACCGGAATGTAATGATCAAGTGCAATTTTGGTTGCCTAGCGAAAGGCAGCCAGCCTTTTAGCCCCAGGAGTAGGAGTTGCAAGTGCTTTAATGAATCTACAAAAGTTGGGCTGTTGGCTGGCCAAACAGAGTAATTTAACTTCACTGGCCCTAGATGGCTTGCTTAGCAATGTTGATAGCATATGGCATGCAACGCTGCAGAATCGAGCTGCTACTGATTTTTTGTTGTTAGCACATGGTCATGGTTGTGAAGATTTAGATGGAATGTGTTGTATGAATTTATCTGATCACTCTGAATTGATCCATAAAGCTATACAAAAGATGAAAGATCAAGTTCAAAAGCTGCAGGTTAATGATGGTTTGGGATGGTTAGACAGACTGTTTACCCATTGGGGAATTATGGGATGGGTAAAAGATTTGTTAAAAATGTTGGGAACTGTTTTGTCAGTATTATTAGTCTTGTTACTAATTATCCCTTGTATACTCAATTGTATAAGAAAGGTGGTACAGAACACAATAGCCAAAGTCTGGATTGTTCAAAAACAAAAAGGGGGATTTGTGGGATATTTGGAAAAAAATGGACATATAGTGAACAATCCAGGCACAATGGAACTGATTATTCCGTGAGCCAGAGGCCTCTGCAGGCAGCAGGCCTCAAGGACCTAGCGAAGATTAACTGTTGCTACAAGTTTAATGAAGTGAGCACGTGTTTTACGAAAACTAAAACAAGGCTAACTGTTACTTCAAAGTTTGATGAAATAAGCACAAAAAGCTGAACAAAGTTGGGCCTACCTGACTGAAAGCAGGACACAAGACAAGATACAGGCGGAAGGAACCATTCGCGTGATCAGAAGGCCTTATCCTATGAAATTATTGTTTTAGGCGCGTGGACAGCACATGCTAACCAATCAACAGATGGCTTACGCATGAGCAGGAACTAAAATACTTATGTAAACCAAGCTATTTGAGCAATAAAGTGGCATCTGCCTAGATCATATTGATTGTGTGCAGTGTCCGTAACTTCCGCGTTGACACTAAAGCACCATGGCTCCATGGGGAAGATGAGATCTCCTCCTTACTGCGTCTGAGCACCATGAAAGACATGGTAAAGAGCTTCCCCCTTGCCGGGACTCCTGTCCCTGCCGTCAGCCGGGGACTTGTGTCAGCAAAGGCATCCAGAATCGGCGGGGCTGGCATGGCCTCATTGGCCCTGGTGAGAGGGCTCCTGCTGTCCTGGAGCAGGGACCATGCCTTTCTGACAGCGCACTGCACCACATGTGATCAGCACAGCTGCGGCCCCCAGCCCGCAGTGTCCGGCAGGACGGTGATGGGACAGGGCAGGAGCACAGAGCCAGTGAGGAGCCCCAGAGCACAGCCCACATCTTTCCCCGCCGTCCCCGGCAGCCCCGGTGAGGCCAAGGCATTTCGCCGAAGCTTCCCCCTTGCCCAGCCCTACCCCTTCCCTCCATCCCGCAGGATGGCGCAGAGACCCCCCAGCCGCCCCAGGGTGGCCTGGGAGGAGGACAGGGCTCCCCAGGAGAGCAGGTCTCCACCGGAGCCCGACGAGCTGTGCATGGTCCAGCCGCTGCTGACTGGTGAGTGAGGCGCCCCGACGCTCTGGGCAGGGCTGGGGCCAGCGACCGCACCCTGCTCGACGCCAGGATCGCCGTTTTCCCCGGCGTGCTGGCAGCGTGGGTCCCATGGGTGGTGGGCATGATGCTGCCTGAGTGACTCAGGCAGCTGGGAGCTGGCCCCAGCACAGCCTCTCCCAAGGAGGGAGAGAGCAGAGGGGACCCTGCTCCTGCTCCGGGGCACGGGCAGAGAGAGGCAGCTGAGCTGGCAGCAGGCAGCGATGCTGTGGGATGGGGACCTTTCCTGCCTATCTGCAAGGCAGTTCCTCAGCCCAATGCACTGGGGGCTTTCCCCGCCGCACTGTGCTCCAGCATCACAGAAGCCTGTCTGCCCTGCACTCTCCAGCCCTGACACACATGGGAAGACTGCGCCAGGGGACCGGGCACGAGGCTGCAAGGAGGGCTGAGCTCCTTCCTCTGCTCTCTCCCGCCGCCGGACTCTCTCTACAGCCCTCCCTGCTCTCCTCCTTTGTTAGGTATCAGACAGTTACCCATGTACAAAGAGGAACAGGAAATCGTGGACTTCATCCAGGCCTTTGTCAGCAGCCCAGAAAAGGTAACCGTGGCCATTTCGAACGCAGCTGTGCTGGCGTCGGCTGACAGGGGCTCTGCTGCCAGGTTGCTGGAGGTGTGCTGGCTGGGCAGAGCAGCTTCTGCCAGGCCTCCTGCGCAGCACTGCACCCCCAGTGCTCTGGTCCCACTGGCCGTGTGTCCCCAACTCTAACGCTCCCTGTTGGTCTCTCTGTCCCCCGGCTGCCAGGAGGAGGGCCAGAAGATTAAGTTCCTGAGGGACATTTGCAACCTGTGCCAAAGCAACAGGTACTATACCTTGTCACAGTGCCTGGATGTCTACTGCCAGAGATACGAGCTGGCAGAGAATATCAAGGTGAGGGGACACCCGGCAGATCTGGGAAAGGTGGCAAGGCCCCCCGGCACCGGCACCCTCTGAGGACAGCCCTTGGGCAGGGCTTGGGTCTGGTGGCACTGGGTGCTGGCAGCTGCCAGGTCCCATCCCGGTTGTGCTCTGCAGCTGCTGCTGGAAGAGGAGCCGAGGGACCAGGTGTGCAGCGCAGTGCGGCAGCAAGCCATGCTTGCCATCACCGAATTGAGGTACCTGCCCGTCCCTCCTGGGGACCCCTGCCCCAGAGGTCTGTGTCCACCTGCACGAGGCCTCGAGGCACTGCTCCCGACATCAGTGTCCAACTGGCCCCTCTCTCTCTTTGCAGCTCAGTGCCGACGGCGCTGGAGGGCAAAGAGAACATCCTCCTACACACCTGCTTCACGAGTGTCTTCCTGCTTCCTCCAGAAGAGGAAATGAGGAGCCTGGAGAATTACTTCTATGGCCAGGTAAGGGCTGGGTGAGCCCCAGGAGCCCCCAGTCCCTCTGGGCTGTTCCCTGGCCACCCTGTGCTGCGATACGACCAGAGATCCAAGGCAGGGCAGGGGCTCGGCTTTGCTTTCCCACCCTCATCCCTTTGTGCCCTTCCCATGGGCCTGGCCACATCCAACGCCACAGACTGCTCTGCACACAGCAGACTGTCTGCCCCCGGGTCTCTCCCGGGCACCGGGAGGCACCGCGGGAGTCCTCCCTTGGCGCTGAGAGTTCAGACCAGTCTCCGGGGCGTGGGAGGGACAGCAGAATCACTGCCACAACTCTCTGTCCTCCTTGCAGACCCTGCAAGCCATGGACACCATGCTGGAGACGATGGTGCGCCGCTGTTCTGCCACCAGAGTCAGCGAGCAGCTGCAGAGTATCTTTCAGGTCTGGCATGTGAAAGGCGGGGCTTCACAGGGGCTGTTCCTCACCCTGGGGGGAAGGGGGTGTCCACTCTGGAGTGCACAGTCCTCACCCCAGTGCCATGCAGAGAGAGCACGCTGCAGGGAGGCTGCCCGCCTCCCGTGGTAACCAGGGGCAGCCCAGCAGGCGCTTCTGGAGCACGGTGCCTGCAGAGGGTGGCATCTGCCTTCCTGCCCGGCCACAGGGTTGGCCCGGGGGAATTTGTCCTAAGCCTGCGAGGGACCCTAGGGGCAGGAACCCCGCTACAGGCTTTGCTCGAGATCCCAGGCAGCCTTGACGGACTGTGAGAGTCCAGCCCGGGAGCCGAGCAGTGCTGCTTCTGCTGGAGGCCATGTCTGCTCCCAGGGCACACCAGCAGCTTCTCTCTTCCCAGATGCTGCTGAACTTCACCAACTCTGAGAGAGCAGCTGTGCAGGAGAGGGCCATAGGGAGGATTAAGGGTCTGAGCCTTTTGCTGGCCAAGAATTCCACACTGAAGGTGAGGAGCCAGGCACCCTCCAGCCAGGCCATCTCCCCCTCCCTGCACACCAGAGCAGCCTGCAGCTCTCCCCACGCGGGGCTGCTGCCCAGCTAGCTGCTTTGGGAGCCGTGGCCGGCATGGCCCTGCAAAGCCCTGACTCACCAGGGATCCAGCCCTGGGCACGCTCTTGGGTTCAGGGCTTTGCCACCAGCTGCCTGCCCTCAACCCTTCTGCTGTTCTGCCTCCCTCGCCCAGGCTTGGCACCGCTTTGGACAGGACACGTACGGCCCTGTCTGCTATGGAGACGTCCAGATCCCAATCCTGGGACAGCTGCTGGGACATCTCCTCCTTTTCCGCTCTTCCAAGAAACAAATAAGCTGTGAGGCTTCTGCTGCTGTTTCGCTCCTCCATGAATTCATGCATAATCAAAAAAGTAAGGGGAGTTGTGGTAGGCTTCATCCCTCTGCACACAGACATCTGCTTCTCTTCCTGACCTCCTTTGCCCCTCACAGCTGCTCCCCGTAGCATCCCAGCTGTCATTTTGCTGCAGAACCTGAGCGCTCTCCTGAAGTCCAGGACCTCTTCTCCGCTGCTCTCCTTCCTCCCTGCTTTCAGGATCTTGAACCCCGCTGTTTTGCAGTCCCCACAGCCAAAGCCACGTCTGCCCTGTTAGTGAAGAGCTGATCCATCTGTGCACCACCACAGCTGGCCCCTCCAGTGCCTGGAGCAAGAAGCTGCTCCTGACACCCTCCAGAAACCTCCTTGACCGCTTTTGTCCTGCCATCTTGCAAGCAGCTCTCAGGGCCGTTCGGTAAGCTTGCTGGCAAAGCTGCTGTGTCTTACTGACTCTTCTGTGTCCCCCCCCGCTGTTTAGGCAGGTCAATGCTAAAGGCTAAAGCACCGCGGCTCCATGGGGAAGATGAGATCTCCTCCTTACTGCGTCTGAGCACCATGAAAGACATGGTAAAGAGCTTCCCCCTTGCCGGGACTCTTGTCCCTGCCGTCAGCCGGGGACTTGTGTCAGCAAAGGCATCCAGAATCGGCGGGGCCGGCATGGCCTCATTGGCCCTGGTGAGAGGGCTCCTGCTGTCCCCGAGCAGGGACCATGCGAGGGCTGCACTCCAGTGTCCCACCAGCAGCAGCAGCTCCAGCCCTCCCGGCCACCAGCAAGCCCTGCTTCTCTGGAGGGCCAGCACACCGTGCCCAGGAGCCCAACCCTCCCTCCCTCCCTCACCCTGGGGGCCCTCTCTTCTCGTCCTCCCCCACCCAGTGACTGCAGCCCCTGCTGCCAGCTTTCCTGCGGGCACTGCCGCCAGCACTGCCGGCCATCTCTCACCAGGGCTGCTCGCACTTGCCCAGCGAAGCAGCACCGTCAGGGCACTCGGTGTGACGTGTCTTCGCTCCCTTCCTTCCTCCCATAGGCCTTTGCAAAATACCTCAAATCTTCTGAGAGGGCAGACATCGTCCTTGTGGCCATCGAGGCGATGAGAGACTCCAGCATCTATGAGAAGGAGGCGGCAAAAGTGCTGCACGAGGTCATGAGAGACCCCGACTTCTGGCTGGCGGATGTAAGTGGCCTGTGGCTGCACTGCCCTGCCCTTCAGCCCTGTCAGGCCTTGTTCCTCCCTCCATCCCTCCCTCCCAAACCCAGGTGTCTCGGGCACCGGAAGCCACCTGAAGGCAGCAGAGAGGGATGGGAAGGGCAGCGGAGGAAATGGCTGCACTCCAGTGCCAGCACCATCCTCATCTGTGTCCTCTCCAGGTGCCAAAGATCACGAGCTGCATCCACAAAAACCTGGGATGCATCAACACGGAGCCAGCCCGGCAGAGCGTGGAGTCACTACTTCTCCTGATGACCGACCGCTACCCCATCCAAGTGGTCACGAGCCTGCTGAAGTTCTCTCCGTCACCAGACAGGTACTGGCCCTGACAGCCCTGAGGGCTTCTTCCCCATGGGGAGAGGGGCCCGGAGACTCTCTGGCTGCCACACCCAAGGAATACTGCAGGACACCCCAAGGAGCAGGGCCCTCCATCCCACCACGCCTTCCAGCCCCGGTGGGTCGGCCAGGCCCGCAGCAGCCAAAGCTGGCCAAGCCAGCCCAGAGCCCTGCCACCATGCTCCTCCCAGCCCCACGGGGAACACCGCCTCAGCCCTCTGCTGCTGGCCCAGGGCATCCCAGCCGAGGGGTAGGGTCTGCCTTACGCGGGGCTGACCCAGGCCATGCTGCTGTGGCCGAGGCAGCCCTGCTGACAGAGCGCTCTGGCTTGCAGCACCGGCATGGCCATGTGGGAGATGATGTTGTCCACGCCCCGGACTTTGGAGGTGGTCTTCAAGGAGCAACTCGGCAAACTCCAGGGCATGAAATCACACAGCCCGGTCACCTCAGCCACGGAGGACGCCTGCACCCCTCACTTGGCTGTGAGTTACCGGAAAGGGTCCTGATCACCTTCAACGAGCCCTGCAGGCTCTGCCAGTATCTCACAGCTGTGTTGTTTCAGCTGATGGCCTCCAGTGAGATCCAGTCAGAGGATTCTGGTGACGAGTCCCACATTGAGAGCTACCAGAGGCATCCAAGCCTGTGGACGGTCTCCCTGTTGCTCGAAAGCCTCATCACGCTGTCGGAGAGACCTGACTCGGTGAGCAGGGCGTCATAAAGGGGAACCATGTTGGCAGCCGGGCAGCGGGTAAGGCCATCGCTTGGCCTTGGCTGGGAGTCGGGCGGTGGGGCGACTGCTCCAAACGCCCTCCCTGCCCCATGGTGGGGCCTGGCGGCTGCCTGGGGAGCTTTCCAGGCACAGAGGGTTACCAAGCCATCTGTCCCTTTGGGCCTGTGGCAAAAGGGGGTGGCTGAGCAGGGGACAGGGAGCCTTTGCTTTCCTGCCCTCCCCGACCTAGCCCTGCTCTCCCGTGTCCCCAGCAGTGTGCCCACGGCCACCACCTACCAGGAGGCTGCCACAGAGACTCCTGTGCCACCACCTGCCAGGAAGCCAGACAGGAGGCTGGAGCTCAGCGACCGGAGCATTTCTGCCAGGGTGGTCGCGGACCGCTTCACAAAGAGGAAACTCGGTCTTTCATACAGGCAAGAAAAATACAGGTCCTCCGGCCACACATCGCGGAGGCGTTCCACAACGGCAACACAGATATCAAGATGAAGGTCCTGATGGTCTTCAGAAACGTGATGGGTCACCTGAAGAGGACGGAGGCCAGCGCCATGGCTCTGCAGCTGGCGGAGGGGCTCCTACCCCTCTTTGATGATGTAAGGCTGATGTGGGAGCCTGAGCCCTGCAGATGGGCACCCTGCAATGACAGCTGCCCTTCAGCCCAGCCCTGCGAGCAGCGCTCACGGCAGGGACTTCTTTCTCCCTCAGGCTCTTGTGGCATGGCTTCTGGGTGCTGCAGCCCAGCACGGCTTCCCCCGACAGGCTGATGACCCCGGGCGACCTGAGTCCCCTGTGCTGGGGCCCAGCCTGGCCCCTGTGCAAAGCACCTGTGGGCCAAGAGCTGCTCTCAGAGCCCCGAGGGCTCCCCAGCTGCACTGCCAGGCAGGACCACAGATTGCCACAGCTCCTGTGTGCAGAGCCCTCCCCCCAGAGTATCCCCCCACACATCTGCCCTCGGGCTAATGCTCACAGTAAGCAGGCAGTGGCTCTTTCTCAAGTCCCCCTCCCCTTCTCCCTACCAGGAGTCCAGCCAGATGAGAGAGCTCTCCATCAGCCTCTTCCGAGATGTGATGGAGACTGTGGTGGGGAATGACAAGAAGAGGATGAAGAAGAAAGTGCAAAGGGGCCTTATCCCGCTCTTCTTTCACATGTGTGATGAGACCGACAGCGTGGCCAAGGTAGAGATTTCAAAGCTGGCCAGCGACACAGGGAAAGGCGTGCTGACCCCCCGGACATCAGCGCCAAGAGCTGCTGGCACGCGGACTCTGGGAGCGTGTGTCATCTCGGGGTCCGACTGACCGAGTCGCTGAGGGCAGGGCAGGGCTCCCCTCTGTCCCTGCACTGCTTCCACCACTGCTCTCCTCATCCCCCAGTGCCTCCTGCTGCAGAGGCAGAAGGGGAGGTGGGAATCCACTCCCAGCCACGCTCCCTCCATTCAGCCTTCCTCCTAAGGCTGTCCCTTGGGAAGGGTCCCTGCAGAACCAGCGTGAGCAGGGGCAGAGAAGCTGGCATGGACATTTCCAGTACCTGCCCCAGCTGCTCCGGCAGGGCTCAGCAGCAGCCCATGGCCCGAGGCATGAATACGCACGTCCCTACAGGCTTCCCTGCTGTCCCTGCAGGTGTCAGAGGCCAAGGTTTTCAGCCTCGATCCCTGTCCCCCAGGGCTGTGCCCAGGACACCCCCAGATGTTTGGGCCAGGGCATGTCCCAGCTTCCCAAGGGCAGGATCACCCCAGGAGCAAAGCCAAGAGGAGGTGGACGCCAGCTCTCCTTCCCCAGACTGTGGTGCCATCTCCCAGCTTCTGCTGCTCTCCAGGTCTCTGCAGAAGCCCTCATCACCACCGCAGAGCTCCTCAAGTGGAAGGAGCTCAAACACCTGGTGCAGACACAGCAGACATGGAGGACTGGAGAGTGCTTGGTGAGGACAAGCCCCAGGGCCTGGGGACCCTGGCCCATCTGGGCCTTGCAGTGGGATGGAGGGGTCCCAGCACCCCTTGGACCCCTCTGCCTGTGGCTCTCTCTCAAACTCACTCCCACAGAGCTCCTGGCTGGGAGACGAGAATGGCCTGGGGGGGACGGGGAACGAGGGCTGCCGGGAGGAGGGACTGCTCCGGCCAGCTGGGGAGGCTCTGTGACATGCCCGTACCCTTGTGCCCTCTCGCTCTCTCTCTCCAGCTGGTGCAGGACAGGAGCAGGGCGGAAGAATACTTGAGCCAGAGCCTGCCGTACCTGGGGGACGCTCAGGCCACCTTGCGAGAGGTGGCCGTGAGGTTCATCGGTGAGCCACAGCCCCCGGGGTCCCTCTTTTGGCAGAGCCCCAGCTGTCCCGCGCGGGGCCTTAGCCTCCCTCTCCCACCCCTGCCCACGCAGGTGGGCTTGGTGGCCGCCTTGCGCAGTCCCACCCCCCTCGGCTACTGGTCTTCCCTGGGCTCAGCCCTGGCGAGGGGGAGGAGGGCGTGCAGCCCAGGCGGCAGGGCTGGGGCTGTGCTGCTGGGAGCATGCTGGGGAGCGGGAGGTCTGACGACGCTCTGTGCCTAGGGCTTGCTGCGCGGCCCCTGAGGGACCAAAGCAGGGAGAAGCTGGCTGAGATCGACAGGGGTGAGTAGGGAGCATGGTCTGGAGGGGACGCCTGGGGGTCTCTGCAGACACGGGGGGTCATCTCGGCTCTGTTTCTTTCGGTTGCAGCTCTTCAGCCCATGCAAGAAGACAGCGAACCCGCCATCGGTTCCCTGGCGCTTCAGACCATCTTCATCCTGAACTCTCCAAGGGTGCAGCAGACATGGGGACGCAGCCTGCGAGCACTGTGCTGCGGGTGCTGCTGAGCCAGGCAGAGGTGCAGCTTTCCTCGGGAAAGCGGCTGTATTTTAATAAAGCTGGAACAACAAGCCCAAACCCACAGTGTCCTTCAGCTGTCGCGTGCTGAGCAGACAGCGTCATCCCTGGCCTGTCCCGCTGCCTGCAGGACAGCTCGCCCCTCGGCACGCCCTGGCCCCAGGCTTGTTTTGCACGTTTACCCCTCGGCGAGTCTTTCTCCAGAAGAAGCCGCGTTTGTTCACCCCCTGGGGAAGTCTTTTCCTTAGGGAGGCAGAGGGCAAAGGGGAAATGGCAGCCCCCGAAGGAACTGGGATTGCCCGGAGAGCTGCCTGACGCCCACACTTGCCAGCAGCCCTCCAGAAGTTCTCCTTTGCTTCAGTCCCAGAGTCCTTCCCCACGCACAGCAGCCTGGCGTGCGGGGATGCTGCTTTGAACGACGGCCCTGGGAAGGCCTCAGGTCGCAGCCCCATCTCATGGCCCTGCAGCAACCCTGCTCACGCTTCCCCTCCCACAGCTCAGCTGAGACCCAAGAGGAGAAGCAGAGGTGTGCCACAGGGGCCTGCAGTCCCCTCCGTCACGCAGCGAGGGTAGGGCGCAGGAAGGGTGCGCCCAGCTCCGGCCATCCTGTGGCTCTCCAGGCATCCCAGCGAGGCCCCAGCATCCGCTGTTGCTGCTTCACCACTTCCCCGCCCCATGATGGACTCGGGAGGGTTTCCAAGCAGAGTCCAGACGTGATAAGGGGGCAACTGCGGGGGGACTAGAGGACAAACAGAGTGCCTCCGTCACCATGAATGCCTCACAAGTGGTCCTCTGGAGACCAGGGGGCTCCTAAGAAGGCTGGACGAGCAGCAGAAGGCTCTGGGGCATCACAAAGACCTATGGAGGAGTGCCGAGGGGACTGAAGTGGTGTATTGTAGAGCTAGGGGACCAGGCCCCCAGTGCAGTGGGGCTTCTTAGGGTGCTAGAGGTCCCGCAGAGGGGCCTGGGGGGCAATGAAGGCCTCAGGAGGGATCCTGAGAGGCCTAGAGCGATGCTGAGACAGCTAGAGGGCAAACGGAGGAGTGTGCCCGAGAGCCCTCCACTGGCCCCAGTGAAGGCCAACGGTGGGCTTTTGTGTGCAATGAGGGCCAAGGGCCGGTTCCTGAGGCTCCAAGGGAGGGCGCAAGGAGGCTAAGAGAGGGCTGCTGCGGGGACCAGTGGGCAAACTGAGGCTTCTAGAGCACATCAGAAGGCGCACTGGGGTGCTGAGAGGTTCCAAGGGGGCAACCGTGTCAGGACGGCAAGGCAAGGCCAGGACAAGAGAGGGGTTCAGAGGGGACTCGTGGATATGAGGAGGCCTCTAGGCCCGAGGGGAGCGGAAGGGAAAATGAACAAGTCTTGAGGGGATCCGATGGCAAAGAGAGAGCCACCTCATCTTGAATTTCCAAGACAGCTACTCCTCATCCACCTCTTTCCCGTCCTGCCCCCAGATCTCCCCATCTGCCCTCCACCAGGCAGCCCGGACACACACAGCTAGCCAGCTCAGGCAGAGCAGAGCTCTGAAGGCGCCTGAGCGTGCTCACGCCGCACAGCGGCTCCATGGCACCTCTCGGGCTGTAAGAGACCGGGCAGAGAGGGGCTGTTCCAGGGTCCCTTGGGCTTCCTGGGGGTTCCTTGGACTGCCTCCGTGGAAGAGACACGCTGAGACAACAGCACTGGGACTACAGCTCCTGGCACGTCCTGTGGACCAACACGGCTGCACAACAGGCCTGTACCAGAAGATGACAGCTCCCGGCTAGGCCCCACAAGCCAACACGGCTGCCCAGAAGTGCCATGCTGGGAGACTACAGCTCCCAGCATGGCAAGGACAGCGTTGTATGGCCCTGGGTGCCATCCTCCCCCCTTCACCCCCACAGAGGCTGAAGTGCAGCCCTGCCACACCAGCCCAGGGCTCCTCCACCCTGGCGGTACCACACAGCCATCCCCCGGGGGCAGCTCGAGGTCCCGCAGAGGGGTCTGGGGTGCAATGAAGGCCACGGGAGGGGTCCTGAGCGGACCAGCGCTGGAAGAGATTTCCGGAGGGCAGGAAAGGCTGTAATTGTGAGAGGGTGTTGGCCATCACGGTCACGGACCAGACCGAGAAGGAAACCAGTGAGGCAGGAATCTGTTTCTGGGAGCTTCCAATTCATACAAGGGCAAACTCAGTGGAGGAAGTTTTATTTTCTTTTTCCTCTTTTCTGCATGAGCTCTTCCTGTTTGGTGGGAGGAAGAGAAAAGTCGAGATGACAAAAACTATGATTTCTGTTAAGCTTGAGTGAATCTTACGCACTTTATGTCGTCGAGGGGAAGTGGCAGCGCTCTGCACTGCACTGAAAGGAAAGGGGTGTCCTGGGGGCATGCCGGAGTGTCTGAACACGGGGCTCTGGGACACACCGGAGGGCAACAGGGAGGTCCCGAGGGGACGTGAGGGCAAAGGGGGTCTGGAGGCACCCCAAGGGCCCCCAGGTGCCCAGGGCTGAGCCGGCCCCGTGGCCCCCCAGGGGACGCCCTGCCCCTCCCTGCCCAGGCAGCGGGTCACAGTGGCACCCTTTGCGACATCCCTTTGTGACAGCGCACTGCACCACATGTGGTCAGCACAGCTGCGGCCCCCAGCCCGCAGTGTCCGGCAGGACGGTGATGGGACAGGGCAGGAGCACGGAGCCAGTGAGGAGCCCCTGAGCACAGCCCACATCTTTCCCCGCCGTCCCCGGCAGCCCCGGTGAGGCCAAGGCATTTCGCCGAAGCTTCCCCCTTGCCCAGCCCTACCCCTTCCCTCCATCCCGCAGGATGGCGCAGAGACCCCCCAGCCGCCCCAGGGTGGCCTGGGAGGAGGACAGGGCTCCCCAGGAGAGCAGGTCTCCACCGGAGCCCGACGAGCTGTGCATGGTCCAGCCGCTGCTGACTGGTGAGTGAGGCGCCCCGACGCTCTGGGCAGGGCTGGGGCCAGCGACCGCACCCTGCTCGACGCCAGGATCGCCGTTTTCCCCGGCGTGCTGGCAGCGTGGGTCCCATGGGTGGTGGGCATGATGCTGCCTGAGTGACTCAGGCAGCTGGGAGCTGGCCCCAGCACAGCCTCTCCCAAGGAGGGAGAGAGCAGAGGGGACCCTGCTCCTGCTCCGGGGCACGGGCAGAGAGAGGCAGCTGAGCTGGCAGCAGGCAGCGATGCTGTGGGATGGGGACCTTTCCTGCCTATCTGCAAGGCAGTTCCTCAGCCCAATGCACTGGGGGCTTTCCCCGCCGCACTGTGCTCCAGCATCACAGAAGCCTGTCTGCCCTGCACTCTCCAGCCCTGACACACATGGGAAGACTGCGCCAGGGGACCGGGCACGAGGCTGCAAGGAGGGCTGAGCTCCTTCCTCTGCTCTCTCCCGCCGCCGGACTCTCTCTACAGCCCTCCCTGCTCTCCTCCTTTGTTAGGTATCAGACAGTTACCCATGTACAAAGAGGAACAGGAAATCGTGGACTTCATCCAGGCCTTTGTCAGCAGCCCAGAAAAGGTAACCGTGGCCATTTCGAACGCAGCTGTGCTGGCGTCGGCTGACAGGGGCTCTGCTGCCAGGTTGCTGGAGGTGTGCTGGCTGGGCAGAGCAGCTTCTGCCAGGCCTCCTGCGCAGCACTGCACCCCCAGTGCTCTGGTCCCACTGGCCGTGTGTCCCCAACTCTAACGCTCCCTGTTGGTCTCTCTGTCCCCCGGCTGCCAGGAGGAGGGCCAGAAGATTAAGTTCCTGAGGGACATTTGCAACCTGTGCCAAAGCAACAGGTACTATACCTTGTCACAGTGCCTGGATGTCTACTGCCAGAGATACGAGCTGGCAGAGAATATCAAGGTGAGGGGACACCCGGCAGATCTGGGAAAGGTGGCAAGGCCCCCCGGCACCGGCACCCTCTGAGGACAGCCCTTGGGCAGGGCTTGGGTCTGGTGGCACTGGGTGCTGGCAGCTGCCAGGTCCCATCCCGGTTGTGCTCTGCAGCTGCTGCTGGAAGAGGAGCCGAGGGACCAGGTGTGCAGCGCAGTGCGGCAGCAAGCCATGCTTGCCATCACCGAATTGAGGTACCTGCCCGTCCCTCCTGGGGACCCCTGCCCCAGAGGTCTGTGTCCACCTGCACGAGGCCTCGAGGCACTGCTCCCGACATCAGTGTCCAACTGGCCCCTCTCTCTCTTTGCAGCTCAGTGCCGACGGCGCTGGAGGGCAAAGAGAACATCCTCCTACACACCTGCTTCACGAGTGTCTTCCTGCTTCCTCCAGAAGAGGAAATGAGGAGCCTGGAGAATTACTTCTATGGCCAGGTAAGGGCTGGGTGAGCCCCAGGAGCCCCCAGTCCCTCTGGGCTGTTCCCTGGCCACCCTGTGCTGCGATACGACCAGAGATCCAAGGCAGGGCAGGGGCTCGGCTTTGCTTTCCCACCCTCATCCCTTTGTGCCCTTCCCATGGGCCTGGCCACATCCAACGCCACAGACTGCTCTGCACACAGCAGACTGTCTGCCCCCGGGTCTCTCCCGGGCACCGGGAGGCACCGCGGGAGTCCTCCCTTGGCGCTGAGAGTTCAGACCAGTCTCCGGGGCGTGGGAGGGACAGCAGAATCACTGCCACAACTCTCTGTCCTCCTTGCAGACCCTGCAAGCCATGGACACCATGCTGGAGACGATGGTGCGCCGCTGTTCTGCCACCAGAGTCAGCGAGCAGCTGCAGAGTATCTTTCAGGTCTGGCATGTGAAAGGCGGGGCTTCACAGGGGCTGTTCCTCACCCTGGGGGGAAGGGGGTGTCCACTCTGGAGTGCACGGTCCTCACCCCAGTGCCATGCAGAGAGAGCACGCTGCAGGGAGGCTGCCCGCCTCCCGTGGTAACCAGGGGCAGCCCAGCAGGCGCTTCTGGAGCACGGTGCCTGCAGAGGGTGGCATCTGCCTTCCTGCCCGGCCACAGGGTTGGCCCGGGGGAATTTGTCCTAAGCCTGCGAGGGACCCTAGGGGCAGGAACCCCGCTACAGGCTTTGCTCGAGATCCCAGGCAGCCTTGACGGACTGTGAGAGTCCAGCCCGGGAGCCGAGCAGTGCTGCTTCTGCTGGAGGCCATGTCTGCTCCCAGGGCACACCAGCAGCTTCTCTCTTCCCAGATGCTGCTGAACTTCACCAACTCTGAGAGAGCAGCTGTGCAGGAGAGGGCCATAGGGAGGATTAAGGGTCTGAGCCTTTTGCTGGCCAAGAATTCCACACTGAAGGTGAGGAGCCAGGCACCCTCCAGCCAGGCCATCTCCCCCTCCCTGCACACCAGAGCAGCCTGCAGCTCTCCCCACGCGGGGCTGCTGCCCAGCTAGCTGCTTTGGGAGCCGTGGCCGGCATGGCCCTGCAAAGCCCTGACTCACCAGGGATCCAGCCCTGGGCACGCTCTTGGGTTCAGGGCTTTGCCACCAGCTGCCTGCCCTCAACCCTTCTGCTGTTCTGCCTCCCTCGCCCAGGCTTGGCACCGCTTTGGACAGGACACGTACGGCCCTGTCTGCTATGGAGACGTCCAGATCCCAATCCTGGGACAGCTGCTGGGACATCTCCTCCTTTTCCGCTCTTCCAAGAAACAAATAAGCTGTGAGGCTTCTGCTGCTGTTTCGCTCCTCCATGAATTCATGCATAATCAAAAAAGTAAGGGGAGTTGTGGTAGGCTTCACCCCTCTGCACACAGACATCTGCTTCTCTTCCTGACCTCCTTTGCCCCTCACAGCTGCTCCCCGTAGCATCCCAGCTGTCATTTTGCTGCAGAACCTGAGCGCTCTCCTGAAGTCCAGGACCTCTTCTCCGCTGCTCTCCTTCCTCCCTGCTTTCAGGATCTTGAACCCCGCTGTTTTGCAGTCCCCACAGCCAAAGCCACGTCTGCCCTGTTAGTGAAGAGCTGATCCATCTGTGCACCACCACAGCTGGCCCCTCCAGTGCCTGGAGCAAGAAGCTGCTCCTGACACCCTCCAGAAACCTCCTTGACCGCTTTTGTCCTGCCATCTTGCAAGCAGCTCTCAGGGCCGTTCGGTAAGCTTGCTGGCAAAGCTGCTGTGTCTTACTGACTCTTCTGTGTCCCCCCCGCTGTTTAGGCAGGTCAATGCTAAAGGCTAAAGCACCGCGGCTCCATGGGGAAGATGAGATCTCCTCCTTACTGCGTCTGAGCACCATGAAAGACATGGTAAAGAGCTTCCCCCTTGCCGGGACTCTTGTCCCTGCCGTCAGCCGGGGGACTTGTGTCAGCAAAGGCATCCAGAATCGGCGGGGCCGGCATGGCCTCATTGGCCCTGGTGAGAGGGCTCCTGCTGTCCCCGAGCAGGGACCATGCGAGGGCTGCACTCCAGTGTCCCACCAGCAGCAGCAGCTCCAGCCCTCCCGGCCACCAGCAAGCCCTGCTTCTCTGGAGGGCCAGCACACCGTGCCCAGGAGCCCAACCCTCCCTCCCTCCCTCACCCTGGGGGCCCTCTCTTCTCGTCCTCCCCCACCCAGTGACTGCAGCCCCTGCTGCCAGCTTTCCTGCGGGCACTGCCGCCAGCACTGCCGGCCATCTCTCACCAGGGCTGCTCGCACTTGCCCAGCGAAGCAGCACCGTCAGGGCACTCGGTGTGACGTGTCTTCGCTCCCTTCCTTCCTCCCATAGGCCTTTGCAAAATACCTCAAATCTTCTGAGAGGGCAGACATCGTCCTTGTGGCCATCGAGGCGATGAGAGACTCCAGCATCTATGAGAAGGAGGCGGCAAAAGTGCTGCACGAGGTCATGAGAGACCCCGACTTCTGGCTGGCGGATGTAAGTGGCCTGTGGCTGCACTGCCCTGCCCTTCAGCCCTGTCAGGCCTTGTTCCTCCCTCCATCCCTCCCTCCCAAACCCAGGTGTCTCGGGCACCGGAAGCCACCTGAAGGCAGCAGAGAGGGATGGGAAGGGCAGCGGAGGAAATGGCTGCACTCCAGTGCCAGCACCATCCTCATCTGTGTCCTCTCCAGGTGCCAAAGATCACGAGCTGCATCCACAAAAACCTGGGATGCATCAACACGGAGCCAGCCCGGCAGAGCGTGGAGTCACTACTTCTCCTGATGACCGACCGCTACCCCATCCAAGTGGTCACGAGCCTGCTGAAGTTCTCTCCGTCACCAGACAGGTACTGGCCCTGACAGCCCTGAGGGCTTCTTCCCCATGGGGAGAGGGGCCCGGAGACTCTCTGGCTGCCACACCCAAGGAATACTGCAGGACACCCCAAGGAGCAGGGCCCTCCATCCCACCACGCCTTCCAGCCCCGGTGGGTCGGCCAGGCCCGCAGCAGCCAAAGCTGGCCAAGCCAGCCCAGAGCCCTGCCACCATGCTCCTCCCAGCCCCACGGGGAACACCGCCTCAGCCCTCTGCTGCTGGCCCAGGGCATCCCAGCCGAGGGGTAGGGTCTGCCTTACGCGGGGCTGACCCAGGCCATGCTGCTGTGGCCGAGGCAGCCCTGCTGACAGAGCGCTCTGGCTTGCAGCACCGGCATGGCCATGTGGGAGATGATGTTGTCCACGCCCCGGACTTTGGAGGTGGTCTTCAAGGAGCAACTCGGCAAACTCCAGGGCATGAAATCACACAGCCCGGTCACCTGCAGCCACGGAGGACGCCTGCACCCCTCACTTGGCTGTGAGTTACCGGAAAGGGTCCCTGATCACCTTCAACGAGCCCTGCAGGCTCTGCCAGTATCTCACAGCTGTGTTGTTTCAGCTGATGGCCTCCAGTGAGATCCAGTCAGAGGATTCTGGTGACGAGTCCCACATTGAGAGCTACCAGAGGCATCCAAGCCTGTGGACGGTCTCCCTGTTGCTCGAAAGCCTCATCACGCTGTCGGAGAGACCTGACTCGGTGAGCAGGGCGTCATAAAGGGGAACCATGTTGGCAGCCGGGCAGCGGGTAAGGCCATCGCTTGGCCTTGGCTGGGAGTCGGGCGGTGGGGCGACTGCTCCAAACGCCCTCCCTGCCCCCATGGTGGGGCCTGGCGGCTGCCTGGGGAGCTTTCCAGGCACAGAGGGTTACCAAGCCATCTGTCCCTTTGGGCCTGTGGCAAAAGGGGGTGGCTGAGCAGGGGACAGGGAGCCTTTGCTTTCCTGCCCTCCCCGACCTAGCCCTGCTCTCCCGTGTCCCCAGCAGTGTGCCCACGGCCACCACCTACCAGGAGGCTGCCACAGAGACTCCTGTGCCACCACCTGCCAGGAAGCCAGACAGGAGGCTGGAGCTCAGCGACCGGAGCATTTCTGCCAGGGTGGTCGCGGACCGCTTCACAAAGAGGAAACTCGGTCTTTCATACAGGCAAGAAAAATACAGGTCCTCCGGCCACACATCGCGGAGGCGTTCCACAACGGCAACACAGATATCAAGATGAAGGTCCTGATGGTCTTCAGAAACGTGATGGGTCACCTGAAGAGGACGGAGGCCAGCGCCATGGCTCTGCAGCTGGCGGAGGGGCTCCTACCCCTCTTTGATGATGTAAGGCTGATGTGGGAGCCTGAGCCCTGCAGATGGGCACCCTGCAATGACAGCTGCCCTTCAGCCCAGCCCTGCGAGCAGCGCTCACGGCAGGGACTTCTTTCTCCCTCAGGCTCTTGTGGCATGGCTTCTGGGTGCTGCAGCCCAGCACGGCTTCCCCCGACAGGCTGATGACCCCGGGCGACCTGAGTCCCCTGTGCTGGGGCCCAGCCTGGCCCCTGTGCAAAGCACCTGTGGGCCAAGAGCTGCTCTCAGAGCCCCGAGGGCTCCCCAGCTGCACTGCCAGGCAGGACCACAGATTGCCACAGCTCCTGTGTGCAGAGCCCTCCCCCCAGAGTATCCCCCCACACATCTGCCCTCGGGCTAATGCTCACAGTAAGCAGGCAGTGGCTCTTTCTCAAGTCCCCCTCCCCTTCTCCCTACCAGGAGTCCAGCCAGATGAGAGAGCTCTCCATCAGCCTCTTCCGAGATGTGATGGAGACTGTGGTGGGGAATGACAAGAAGAGGATGAAGAAGAAAGTGCAAAGGGGCCTTATCCCGCTCTTCTTTCACATGTGTGATGAGACCGACAGCGTGGCCAAGGTAGAGATTTCAAAGCTGGCCAGCGACACAGGGAAAGGCGTGCTGACCCCCCGGACATCAGCGCCAAGAGCTGCTGGCACGCGGACTCTGGGAGCGTGTGTCATCTCGGGGTCCGACTGACCGAGTCGCTGAGGGCAGGGCAGGGCTCCCCTCTGTCCCTGCACTGCTTCCACCACTGCTCTCCTCATCCCCCAGTGCCTCCTGCTGCAGAGGCAGAAGGGGAGGTGGGAATCCACTCCCAGCCACGCTCCCTCCATTCAGCCTTCCTCCTAAGGCTGTCCCTTGGGAAGGGTCCCTGCAGAACCAGCGTGAGCAGGGGCAGAGAAGCTGGCATGGACATTTCCAGTACCTGCCCCAGCTGCTCCGGCAGGGCTCAGCAGCAGCCCATGGCCCGAGGCATGAATACGCACGTCCCTACAGGCTTCCCTGCTGTCCCTGCAGGTGTCAGAGGCCAAGGTTTTCAGCCTCGATCCCTGTCCCCCAGGGCTGTGCCCAGGACACCCCCAGATGTTTGGGCCAGGGCATGTCCCAGCTTCCCAAGGGCAGGATCACCCCAGGAGCAAAGCCAAGAGGAGGTGGACGCCAGCTCTCCTTCCCCAGACTGTGGTGCCATCTCCCAGCTTCTGCTGCTCTCCAGGTCTCTGCAGAAGCCCTCATCACCACCGCAGAGCTCCTCAAGTGGAAGGAGCTCAAACACCTGGTGCAGACACAGCAGACATGGAGGACTGGAGAGTGCTTGGTGAGGACAAGCCCCAGGGCCTGGGGACCCTGGCCCATCTGGGCCTTGCAGTGGGATGGAGGGGTCCCAGCACCCCTTGGACCCCTCTGCCTGTGGCTCTCTCTCAAACTCACTCCCACAGAGCTCCTGGCTGGGAGACGAGAATGGCCTGGGGGGGACGGGGAACGAGGGCTGCCGGGAGGAGGGACTGCTCCGGCCAGCTGGGGAGGCTCTGTGACATGCCCGTACCCTTGTGCCCTCTCGCTCTCTCTCTCCAGCTGGTGCAGGACAGGAGCAGGGCGGAAGAATACTTGAGCCAGAGCCTGCCGTACCTGGGGGACGCTCAGGCCACCTTGCGAGAGGTGGCCGTGAGGTTCATCGGTGAGCCACAGCCCCCGGGGTCCCTCTTTTGGCAGAGCCCCAGCTGTCCCGCGCGGGGCCTTAGCCTCCCTCTCCCACCCCTGCCCACGCAGGTGGGCTTGGTGGCCGCCTTGCGCAGTCCCACCCCCCTCGGCTACTGGTCTTCCCTGGGCTCAGCCCTGGCGAGGGGGAGGAGGGCGTGCAGCCCAGGCGGCAGGGCTGGGGCTGTGCTGCTGGGAGCATGCTGGGGAGCGGGAGGTCTGACGACGCTCTGTGCCTAGGGCTTGCTGCGCGGCCCCTGAGGGACCAAAGCAGGGAGAAGCTGGCTGAGATCGACAGGGGTGAGTAGGGAGCATGGTCTGGAGGGGACGCCTGGGGGTCTCTGCAGACACGGGGGGTCATCTCGGCTCTGTTTCTTTCGGTTGCAGCTCTTCAGCCCATGCAAGAAGACAGCGAACCCGCCATCGGTTCCCTGGCGCTTCAGACCATCTTCATCCTGAACTCTCCAAGGGTGCAGCAGACATGGGGACGCAGCCTGCGAGCACTGTGCTGTGGGTGCTGCTGAGCCAGGCAGAGGTGCAGCTTTCCTCGGGAAAGCGGCTGTATTTTAATAAAGCTGGAACAACAAGCCCAAACCCACAGTGTCCTTCAGCTGTCGCGTGCTGAGCAGACAGCGTCATCCCTGGCCTGTCCCGCTGCCTGCAGGACAGCTCGCCCCTCGGCACGCCCTGGCCCCAGGCTTGTTTTGCACGTTTACCCCTCGGCGAGTCTTTCTCCAGAAGAAGCCGCGTTTGTTCACCCCCTGGGGAAGTCTTTTCCTTAGGGAGGCAGAGGGCAAAGGGGAAATGGCAGCCCCCGAAGGAACTGGGATTGCCCGGAGAGCTGCCTGACGCCCACACTTGCCAGCAGCCCTCCAGAAGTTCTCCTTTGCTTCAGTCCCAGAGTCCTTCCCCACGCACAGCAGCCTGGCGTGCGGGGATGCTGCTTTGAACGACGGCCCTGGGAAGGCCTCAGGTCGCAGCCCCATCTCATGGCCCTGCAGCAACCCTGCTCACGCTTCCCCTCCCACAGCTCAGCTGAGACCCAAGAGGAGAAGCAGAGGTGTGCCACAGGGGCCTGCAGTCCCCTCCGTCACGCAGCGAGGGTAGGGCGCAGGAAGGGTGCGCCCAGCTCCGGCCATCCTGTGGCTCTCCAGGCATCCCAGCGAGGCCCCAGCATCCGCTGTTGCTGCTTCACCACTTCCCCGCCCCATGATGGACTCGGGAGGGTTTCCAAGCAGAGTCCAGACGTGATAAGGGGGCAACTGCGGGGGGACTAGAGGACAAACAGAGTGCCTCCGTCACCATGAATGC
This sequence comes from Haliaeetus albicilla, assembly GCF_947461875.1. NCBI lineage: Eukaryota > Metazoa > Chordata > Aves > Accipitriformes > Accipitridae > Haliaeetus > Haliaeetus albicilla. The sequence goes on along the minus strand of NC_091516.1, from coordinate 72,699,057 downwards.
CTCACAAGTGGTCCTCTGGAGACCAGGGGGCTCCTAAGAAGGCTGGACGAGCAGCAGAAGGCTCTGGGGCATCACAAAGACCTATGGAGGAGTGCCGAGGGGACTGAAGTGGTGTATTGTAGAGCTAGGGGACCAGGCCCCCAGTGCAGTGGGGCTTCTTAGGGTGCTAGAGGTCCCGCAGAGGGGCCTGGGGGGCAATGAAGGCCTCAGGAGGGATCCTGAGAGGCCTAGAGCGATGCTGAGACAGCTAGAGGGCAAACGGAGGAGTGTGCCCGAGAGCCCTCCACTGGCCCCAGTGAAGGCCAACGGTGGGCTTTTGTGTGCAATGAGGGCCAAGGGCCGGTTCCTGAGGCTCCAAGGGAGGGCGCAAGGAGGCTAAGAGAGGGCTGCTGCGGGGACCAGTGGGCAAACTGAGGCTTCTAGAGCACATCAGAAGGCGCACTGGGGTGCTGAGAGGTTCCAAGGGGGCAACCGTGTCAGGACGGCAAGGCAAGGCCAGGACAAGAGAGGGGTTCAGAGGGGACTCGTGGATATGAGGAGGCCTCTAGGCCTGAGGGGAGCGGAAGGGAAAATGAACAAGTCTTGAGGGGATCCGATGGCAAAGAGAGAGCCACCTCATCTTGAATTTCCAAGACAGCTACTCCTCATCCACCTCTTTCCCGTCCTGCCCCCAGATCTCCCCATTTTTTAAAAAATCTATTTACTTAGCAGACATTCCAATCCAACATTATCTTACGCAATTGACTCTCTGGGCTGGAAGGGTGGACCCAGGAGTCCAGGGGGGTCTTGGGGGTCACCAGTGAACCCAGACATGGAATGAGGGAGGTGTCCAGGGGTCTTGAATGTCCCCAGTGAATCCGCACATCCCCGGGGGAATCCAGACGTTCGTGTGTCTTGAAGGTCCCAAGTGAAACCAGAGATCAAGAGTGAGATCTAGGCATCCTGAAGGACCGTAAAACACCACTTTCTGGCCCATTTCATGGCCAAGCCTGCAGGCCTTGGGACAGGGGATGGTGAACCTGAAGCCACTTCAGGGCTCTTTCTCACAGCTGTGGAGGAAAAGACATGCACACAAGCTGCTGACACCGCAGATGCTCCCCACCCATGGTAACATCTCCAGGGGCTCTTTCCACAAAACACATTGACATTTTAATGCTGTAACACTCAATCTGGAAAGGCCAATGTTGATTTGGTGCTGTCCCTTTGCAGCCAGAGAGTTTGACTTTTTTTCTTCTTTTTTTTCAGAAAACATTGCTGTTTTGGGAGGCCGTGTCTACTTATGTCAGAGAGGAGATTTTTGAAGGACAAGGTGGGGCAGAGCAGCGTTGTCTTTGTCCTTGTCCCCCCTGTGCCACCAAAAGGCACATTAGTCTTTCTGATCTGGTAAGTCTCCCCATTGAACACTGACTCTACAGAGACAAAATCAACTTCTCAGTCTATCGAGGTCAAAGACATAACCCCCAAAAGTCCCAGATTTAACCCAAAGAATGGTTTTGCCACCTTTTGGCCACCTCTGGTCCCCACAGCCAGGCTGGAAAGACCAAACAGATGATATGGGACATTTTTGTGGTTTCTCCCAGACAGTGGAAACTTCTTGGATCTTCTCCAGCTGGGGAACATTTTCTAGGCTTTGGCTTCACCAAATCTTTTTAAAGACAAAGAAAGGGAATTCCAGACTGTAGGGCTTCTGCAAGGGCTTCCCTGGGATCATGGAGGTACCAAGCACCATCCCACATGGTAGCACGTCATCACATGGAGATACTCAAAACCCAGCAGGAGCCAATCCTGGACAACCAGCTTCAGCTGGCCCTGTTTGATCAGTAGGGTTGGAATGTAAGGGGTCTCATCCCACCTGAATGGTTTTCCGATTCTTTTTTTGTAGCAAAACCAAGACTCTAATTATTTCTTCTCTCTGTCATCTCCAGGGTGTGAATATAGTTGGACTTGGCACTTTCTACTCACTTGAGGTCAAAGTACCCACTGGAAAGGATCAGAGGTTCCCTGCCACCAAACCAGGGTTTCAGCTGGCCAAGAACATTGTACACCTTCATGGGCTGATGTATGCTAACATGGACATACCTGGTGGGAAGACAGAAACGTACACTTCACCCTGCCTGCATGTTTGGGAGAGGGAGGGCTTGGTGGTGGTGTGAAGTGAACAAGAGAAGAGACCATGACCATGTCCTTCACCAAGTCCGTGACTGTATGCATGACTATATTCATGACCATAACCATGACTGATCACTTCTGCAACTGACTGTGGGGCAACCAGAAGCCAGGCTCTGTTTTGGGATGACACCATCTCCTCATTGATTTTGGTGCCCCAGAGGAACTACTCTGCCTTCAAAGCATCTGCTGCTGAGGGTATCTCAGGGTTCTTTGAAGTTCTCTGCAGAGGGCCCATATCAACCCTCATATGACAAACCCCATGGGATGACAACTATGCAGCAACATAGCCTGCAGGTCTAGAAGCCACCGAGACTTTCCCATCACCCACCGACCCGCTGCGTCACTTATGCATGTCCTCTTCTGTTTCACTCTAGCTGAGACCCAAATTTGTACAATGAATTTTACTTGATTGTAGCTCAAATTTGGCAGCTTTGCCAGGCAAGAAGAAGAACCAAGTCCTCCAGGTGGTCCTCCAACCCCACTGCCTAGCACTGAACATCCCAGCAGAGTGTTTAAGGTACACAATGTGGTTTGTTGGCACTAAGACACTAAAAAAAGCAATTTTCCATAACTCAATTCTGCAGCCCTTAATGTATCTCTGAATATTAAATTCATTCTTTGGGATTCTCCTTTAAATGCTGCAAGCTACTCGTTGTTATAATTTACTATTTAAGCTGACATTCTCACAAACACTGTAATAACACTGTATTTTGACATTGCTCCTCATGTTCACTGTTATCGAGAAGATGATGAAAAGTTTCTGTTGAAGCCCGTGGGCTACCAAGACCACAGATCAGCAAAAACACATTTCCATTCTCCTTCGACCAGCAAAAAATCACCTCAAAACCAGATTGCATTTGCGTGTCTCTGCAGAAAACGTGCTACCAAACCACACAGTGGCACCTGCAGGACCTCCCAACGTTTTGGCTCGAAACGATGGGAAAAACAGAAATGGCTGAAGTGGAAAAGAAGAAAAAAAAGGAGAGAAAACCAGGAGCAATGGAGGGATGTGGGATAATTAGAAAAGTAGACACATAGTGAACGAGAGACACAATGGGACTGTTCAATCTGTGAGCCAGAGGCCTCTGCAAGCAGCAGGCCTCAAGGACGTAGTGAAGGCTACAAAGTTTGATGAAATAAGCACAAAAAGCTGAACAAGTTGGGCCTACGTGACTGAAAGCAGGACACCAGGCAAGACACAGACAGGAGGAATCATTTGCGTGATCAGAAGACCTTATCCAATCAAACTATTGCTTTAGGCGCGTGAACAGCACATGTTAACCAATCAGTAGATGGCTTGCGCATGGTTATGGTATATAACTGAATGTTACACAGCAAATAAACGGAGAAATCGCTTGATCCACAGTATCTATATTGGTCTGTTTCTCCCCAAGGTGAGTCCCTGGCGATGCGTCATTTCTCCTGGATTGTCGTGACGGGAAAGCGCGACAGAGGGATGAGGTACTTCACTTTGCTGGAAAAAAAAGAACTGAAGGCCAACTGTCTTGAGGACATCATACATCACTGGTCTTGCTTTGGTCTAAAACAGTCAATTTGGGCGATTTTTTTTTTATTTACATACTAGTGGCCACAGCAGGTGGAACCAATGATTCCAGAAACACCGTATGAGTATGACCCACAAAAATGTCGTTTCACATCCCAGTGCACATAGTACGGACTTCCTTTTTTTCCAGGAAAACTCCAATTTTCCCACTTTGTGGGCCAAGGAAATTTTCTATTTAGCCATTGAAATGTTGCAGTGAATGATTTTCAAAATTCTTTGGTTTTCCGTCTGCCTTACACCTAATCTGATGTCTCTCCTTTTGTAGGACTTTGTGGGAAAGGCAACTCCCAACCCTTCATCCCTTGTGGGGAACAGTGAATTTGGCCAATTTCAAAGGGCAATCAAGGAGAAAAGGGGAAAAGATGTAAAAAATCCTTCTGTGGAGAAAGAGAAAGCAATGGAGTCACTGAGGGTATCCCCAAAAGAGTAACTTTGCCCTGCCCTGTCTGCCTTGACAGTTGAACGTTCAGTGGTTGAGCCTTGGGAAAGGGCTGAACCTTTGGTGGTTGAAAATTGGGAGAGGGTTGAACCTTCAGTGGTTGAAACTTGGAAAAGCATTGAACCTTGAGTGGTTGAACCTTCAGGGGTTGAACCTTCAGTGATTGAATCTTCAGTGGCTGAACCCTGGGAGAGGGTTGAGCCTTCAGTGGTTGAACCTTGGGAGAGGGTTGAAGCTTCAGTGGTCGAACGCTGGGAGAGGACTGAAGCTTCAGTGCTTCAACCTTGGGAGAGGGTTGAACCTTCAGTGGTTGAACCCTGGGAGAGGGTTGAACCTTGAGTGGTTGAATGTTCAGAGAGGGTTGAACCTTCAGTGGTTACACCCTGGAAGATGGCTGAACCTTCAGTGGCTGAACCTTCAGTGGTTGAACCTTGGGAGAGGGTTGAAGCTTCAGGGCTTGAACCTTGGGAGAGGGATGAAGCTTCAGGGGTTGAACCTTGGGAGAGGGATGAAGCTTCAGGGGTTGAACCTTCAGTGGCTAAACACTGCGAGAGCGTTGAACCTTCAGTGGTCGAACATTCAGAGAGGGTTGTACCTTCAATGGTTGAATCTTCAGTGGTCGAACACCGGGAGACGGTTGAACCTTCACTGGCTGAAACTTGGGAGAGGGTTGAACCTTGAGAAGTTGAACCTTCAGGGATTGAACCTTGCGAGAGTATTGAATCTTCAGTGGTTCAACTTTCCGTGGGCGAACGCTGGGAGAGGGTTGAAGCTTCAGTCGACGTAACGTGGGAGAGGGCTGAACCTTCAGTTGATGTAACTTGGGAGAGGGTTGAACCTTCGGTGGTTGAACCCTGTGAGAGGGATGAACCCTGGGAGAGGGCTGAACCTTCCTGAGTGGTTGAACCTTCAGTGGCTGAAATTTGGGAGCGGATTGAATCTTCAGTGGTTGAGCCTTCAGTGGTTGAAACTCTGGAGAGGGGTGAACCTTCAGTGGTTGAACATTCAGAGAGGGTTGAACCTTCAATAGTTGAATCTCCAGTGATGGAGTCTTCAATTGATGGTTGAAACTGTGGAGACAGTTGAACCTTCAGTGGTCGAACCTTCACTGGTTGAATGCTGGAATAGGGTTCAACCTCCAGTGGTTGAACCTTCAGTGATTGAATCTTCAGCGGTTGAACGTTGGGAGAGGGTTGAACGTTGAGTGGTTGACCCTTCAGTGGCTGAACCTTGGGAAAGGGTTGAAGTTTCAGGGGTTGAACCTTGGGACAGGGTTGAAGCTTCAGGGGTTGAACCTTCAGGGGCTGAACACTGCGAGAGCATTGAACCTTCAGTGGTCGAACGTTCAGAGAGGGTTGAACCTTCAATGGTTGAATCTTCAGTGGTTGGACCTTCAGTGGTTGAACCCTGGGAGAGGGTTGAACCTTGAGTGGTCAAACTCTGGGAAAGGGTTGAACCTTCAGTGGTTACACCCTGGAAGATGGTTGAACCTTCAGTGGCTGAACCTTCAGTGGTTGAACCCTGGGACAGGGTTGAACCTTGAGTGGTTGAACCTTCAGTGCTTGAACCTTTGGAGAGCTTTGAACCTTCAATGGCGTAACCTTCGGTGGTTGAACCTTCAGTTGTTGAACCTTGGGAAAGGGTTGAACCTTGGGTGGTTGAAGGGCAGAGAAAGCCACCAAAGCAACTAAGAGGATCATTCCCTCCTTTGTCCCAGGACTCATCCCAGGCTGATCAGTGGTTTCCTGCACAGGGCAGGTAATATCACATCCTAACAGGGAAGGGAGCAGATCCCAGAATGCGCATCAACACAGCCAGCCTGATTTCACCACTTTTCTCTCCAAAGTGCAGCCCGTTTCCGTTTCACCCAACACCACAGCCATATTTGGCTCCAGGCAAGCAGAAGTGCGACCGCACTCAGCCACACCGCAGCAGCTGGGAACTTCCTCCAGTGAATTAAATGATGGTTTTGATTGTGATGAGGTTTTTTTGGCAGGGGGTTAAGGTTCCAAAGCACCAGATGCTCTCAGACACCCGAGTCCTCTACAGACCCACCCCTGAACATCCTGATCCTCTACAGATCCCTCCAGATACCAGGAGGGACCCTGAAGGACCAGAAGAGGATCCAGGTGTTGGGGCGGTGGATTTGTAGGGAACCCTGGTGTTTGGGTGGAATCAGCAGAGAAACACCCATGGGTGGGGTTGCGTCCCCCACCGCCCAGGAGCTCTGCTCTCCAGCATTGGCTCTGGGGGGACCCTGGGACACCGATGCCCCAATAACCCACACACAGACACCAACACCACCTCACACGCACCCCAACAGCCCATCCCGAAACATCAGATAGACACAACCAGTGCACCTCAGCTACACCCCAACTGCACTCCAGCTATACCGCAGCACCCCAGCTACATCCCACCTGCTTCCATAAATCCCAGCTGCGCACCTATAGCCCTACTACAGTCCAAAGTACACCCCAATGACACCCATACACCCCAACTGCACCCCAACCGCAGTCCTGTGTCCAACTACACCCACACACCCTAACTGCACCCCAAGTACACCCGACTGTACCCCAAACACAACCCTGTGCCCCAACTACACCCATACACCCCAACTGCACTGAGTACACCCAACTGCACCTCAAACACACCTCTGTGTCCCAACTACACCCCAGCTACACCCGTACACCCCAACTGCACCCAACTACACTCCGACATGAATGAACACCCCCAAACCTGCACAACCATGCACCATCGCACCGCCCCAGCACCCCCAAACCCACCCTCACCCCCTGTGTGGGGGGTGCCACCGGCATCAGGACCTTCATTAGGGGCCCTTGTTACAGCGCCTCGTTAAGGCTGCAGGAACTGTAAAACCAGCGGTTTATTTCACAGCTTTGGCCGCCCGCAACAGCGCCCAGACAGGGGAGCGGGGGGCCTGTAGCCCCCCGAATTCTTCCCCAAAATGCACCAAAACCAGAGCCTGGTCCCACTCCCACCAAGGCCCAAAATTCTCCCCAAATGCCCAAAAATGGAGCTTGGTGTGCCCGCCCCCCCCCCCCAAAAAAAGGGCCCCAAATGCCCCCAAACCAGGGCCTGGTCCCAGTTCCCCACACCCAGGGATCCCCAACCCTCCTGAGACCCCAAATCCCCCTGAAATGCCCCAAAACACTCTCCTGGGGCAAAGGGGGTCCTGCTGTGGAGGGGGACCCTGAATCTGCCCTGGACCCCTCCAAACCCTCTATGAGGAAATAAGGTCCCCCCACACCCTCCCCCAAAGCCCCTATAGAAGGTTTGGGGTCCCTTTGTCCTGGTGGGATTCCCCCTCCCAGCACCTCCATGGGTGCCCCCAAATGGGGGGTTTGGGGTGCAGGGGGAACCCGGGGACCTCTTGGTGGCAGGGACAGGCAGAGGCAGCAGGGGGGTTCTCGGTGGCCTCATGCCCTCTCACTTCGCCGTCATCATCTGCACAAACTCTGCCAGGAGAGAGAAAGGGTCAGTGGGGACAGGGACACGATGGGGATGAAGATAGAATGGGGACAGAACATGGACGGGGACTTGACAGGGACAGGGAACGCACTGGGGGCAGGAATGGGGACAGGGGGATACTGCAGAGCCAGTGGGGATGGGGGGACAGAGCAGGGACAGGGGACTCAGTGGGGTCCCCAGAAAGAGGCGACACGATGCGTCTGGCCCCTTGGGGATGAGGGAATGTAGTGGGATCCCATGTTCATGGCAAGAGGGGTGATAAGAGACGTGGATATTGTCCCCATGCCCATTTCTGTCCCTGTCCCCAACACAAGGTTCTTGCCAGGGGTGACAGGGGACACAGTGGTACCCCAAGCTAAAGATGATGGGGAACGCAGTGCAGCACTAGGGAATGAGAAGCCCCGTGGGTGGATGCCAGCAGGGTCCCATTGGGTGCCAGCAAGGACCTGTGGCTGACAGAGGAGACACCGAGTGACAGTGGGGACCCCTGGGGTGACAGTGGCACTCACCCTCATAGTTGACCTGCCCATCGCCGTCGATGTCAGCCTCTCGGATCATCTCATCCACTTCCTCATCCGTCAGCTTCTCCCCCAGGTTGGTCATCACGTGCCGCAGCTCCGCTGCGCTGATGTACCCATTCCCATCCTGGGGTTGGGAACACGGTGATGACACCGTTGCCTCGCCCATTCCCCTGTCCCCATCCCTGTCCCTGACCCACCTTGTCAAAGACACGGAAAGCCTCACGGATCTCCTCCTCACTATCCGTATCCTTCATCTTCCTCGCCATCATGGTGAGGAACTCGGGGAAGTCGATGGTGCCGTTGCCTGGGGGTGGGACGAAGGGACAGTGAGCAGGGGGACAGAGGAACAAGCGGACACGCAGGGACAGGCGGGGCTCACCATCAGCATCCACCTCATTGATCATGTCCTGCAGCTCAGCCTCAGTAGGGTTCTGGCCCAGTGAGCGCATGACAGTGCCCAGCTCCTTGGTGGTGATGGTGCCATCCCCATCCTTGTCGAAGAGCGAGAACGCCTCCTTGAACTCTGGGAACCGTCACCACGGGGACGGGGTCACATGCTGTCACCAGCAGGGGCCGGGGACAGCCAGGGGGTCCATGGGTGGCACCAGCTGCACCGCCAGGTCACCCTGATGGCCAGCGTCCCCTCCTGCGTGCCCTGGTGCTACTCCCCTGACACACCAGTGGCCCCTCTTGGGTGTCCCGCTGTCACCCCGACAGCCCAATGTCCCCTCCTGGGTATCCCACTGTCAATCCTGACACCTCAATATCTCCTCCAGAGTGCCCCACTGTCACCCCAGCACCCCTATGTCCCCTCCACGGTGTCCCGCTGTCACCCTGACACACCAGTGTCACCCCTCCACCCTGGTGTGTCCCCCTAACCCAGTGACCCCCCATGGTCCAACCCCCCTTCCCCCCAGTGTTCCCCCACTCCCCAGTGCCCCCCCAAGTGTTTTCCCACCCAGGGTCCCCTCTGGGGTCCCCTCACCCCGCTGTCACCCCCTGCCTTCCCCCCACCTGCAATCTGCTCCTCAGTGAGCTGGTCAGCCTGGGGGGGGGAGACAAGGGTGAGGGGGTACCCATGGGATACCCCCCGACACCCACTGGCACCCACAGCCCCCCTCAACCCCCCAACACCCGCATAGCACACATAGCCCCCCAAAATCCCAACATGCCCCCAGCACCCATAGGCCTCCGCCAAACCACCAGTGACGTGCTGACATAGCAACCCAGTGACACCTCCCCCAGCAACCCTTTGGTCGCCAAAGCAACCTCAATGCCTCTCTCCCCCGCCCCATAGCAGCACCTTGGTCGCCACAGCAACGCCGGTGGGTTCCCCCACCCCCGTAGCAGTCCCTTGGTCGTCACAGCAACGCCGATGGGTTCCCCCCCCCCCCGACCCCGTAGCAGCCCCTTAGTCGCCAGAGCAAGGCCGGTGGGCCCCCCCTGCCCCACAGCGCCCCTCCCGTCGCCGTGGCAACCCCAGTGCCGTCCCCTGACCATGGCGCTCCTCTGGCGGACACGCGCTCCTGCAACCGCAGACCCGCGGATCCCTCCGCTGGCCCCGCCCCTTTCGCAGGCCATGCCCCTGTCAGGGCCCGCCCCCGGCGGAAGGATCCCTCTCGTTCGCTGTGCGCCGCTGCCTCATTGGCTAGGGAGGCGCGGCGGGCTGAGAGCGCCGCCCTGATTGGTTGCCGCTGACCCGCAATGCGCCAAAGCGGCCGCGGACGGAGAAAGATCGGGAAAGGCGCGTGGCTCAGTACCACGTGAAACAGACAGCTCCGCCCCCCGCTCCTAGCCCCGTCCACTCTGCCGTGGGGGGCCGTAGCAAGGTCGCCATAGCAACGAGCACCTACCCCCCCCCCCCCCCCCCGCCTCCCACAGACACACACACCCCCGCCCTCCCGCCAACGGTCACTCCCGCCGCCACGGCAAGGCGGGTCACAGTCGCAAGAGCAGCGTTGCAATGACCCCCGGCTGCAATGGCAACGGGCAGCTGGTTGCTGTGGAAATAGCCCCTACCTACAGCCACGGGTCGGTCTAGCAACAGGTGGGGGCTGCTCCCCCCTCGCCCCGACGCCTGGGTCCCCGCCCAGTTTACAATAATTACTTTATTTTAACATCATTAATTACAGACGGTAAAATCGCCCGGCGGAGGATGGCGGGGGGGGGGGGGGAAGTGGGGCACGTCCTTGGGGGGGGGCCACGGGGCGGGGGGGGGGGGCAAATCCTGAGCAAACACCCCCCCATCTCCATGCACCTATTGCTTGTTGGGGGAGGGGCAACAAGGGGCAGCCCCCCCCGGGGGGGGCAATGCCAGCAGATGGACATCCCCCCCCCAGCCCCCACCCAACCACCCCCCTGGGGTGCTGTCCCAGCTCCTGCCCAAACTGGGCAAACTGGAAGGGGGGGGGAATAAATACAATCTTCCAATATATTAAAAACCCCCTCGGGGTGCTGGGGTGGGGGGAGGCACCCGGGGGGGGGCACCCCGTAGGGGGTCACATCATGCCCAGCTGCAGCAGGGTGTTGGCGTACATCATGGGCTTGACATTGGGGTGAGGCTGTAGGAGAGAGGGGGGGGTGAGGGGGTCAAATCGGCTCCCTCCACCCCCTCCCTAAAAAAATCCCAGCCCTAGGGCACCCATGGGTGCTACCGCCTGTTATTACCCCTCCCAGCAGCCCCTGAACTCCCCAAACAGCAGCTATAAAACCCCCATAAGCCCCAGAGCCCCCCCAACAGCTCCCCACATAGCCCCTATGAACCTTCCCAAAACCCCTGAGCTCCCCACTAGCCCCTATGGAGCCCCCCCAATCCCCCCAGGTTGGGGAAGGGGCTGACGAAGGGCTTGGGAGGATCTGGGGAACTACTGGGGGGGGAGGGGAGCTGAGGGAGGGTTTTGGGGAGTCCCACAGGTGGGAGGGGAGGTGGGGGTAGGGCTTCGGTTTGAAGAGGGTCACTGGGAGGTTCAGGAAACATGTGGAGGTTTCCAGGGGGCTCCACCGTGGGTCTTAGGGGTCCCCAAGGATAGTCTGGGGTTCCCAGGGTTGAGGGGGGTCCCTGGGGTGGGTTTTGGAGGGTCCAAGATTTGGGGGGGGGGGGGGGGGGGGGGGGCAGGATGTCACCAAAGAGAGTTTGCAGGGCACAGATTTGGGGGTGTCCCTAGGGAGGATTTCAGGGGTCTCTGGGGACAGCTTTCAGGGATCGCAGGTTCAGGGGGTCCCCAGGTTTTTGAGGGGATCCCAGATTCAACTGGTCCCCAGGGAGGGGGTAGGGAGGTCCCCAGGCTTGGGGAGGAGCGGGGGGAGTGTCCCCTCCCAGACTCACCACTGCTGTGAACTGGTGGAAGTCGGGGCGCAGGTCGCTGCCTCGCAGGTGGATATAGGAGCCCTTATTGCCCATCTGGTCGCTGGCAGGGGGGACAGGGATGCTTGGGGACATGAAAGCATGGCCCCCCCCATGGGGACACCGAGGCTTGGGGACCCCCAGGGACAGGGACACTTGACAACATGGAGGTATAGCTCCATACATGGACAGCAAAGCTCAGGGACAACCAAGGCTCGGGGACCCCTGGGGACACCGAGGTAGAGCCCCGTGCAGGGGCACTGAGGCTCGGGGACACTTGCGGACACTGAGGTATGGTGCAGAGGGACCAAGGCTTGGGGACAGCAACATCCCACACGGATGCCGAGACATGGTGACAACCCAGTGATGGGAACAGGAGATGCTTTGGGACACTGAGGCACAGGGGACACCCAGGGACCAGACTGAGGGCACGCTGAGTCTCAGGGGACACCAAGGGTGCACATGAGCCGGGGAGCAGGCACAACGGGGCCCAATCCTTGCCAGTGGCAGTGGCACCGCCCTGTCCCCAGGTGCTGGTGACACTCACCAGTAGTTGGGGGCAGAGAAGACAGTGACGCATTTGCCATCGTGGGCCACCTCATAGCCCTCAGGCTTCACCTCGTGGCTGCGGATGATGTAGTCGAGGCGGTTGCGCTCCAGGAAGCTCTTGGTGACATCGGGCCCAAACTGGCAGCTGACCCCACGTTTGCTGACAGAGCGGCCGTTCTGCGGGAAGGCCAGCATCACCAGGACCCCAGGGACAAGGTGGTGGCCGTCCCCAAGGAGGCGGGGCAGAGGGAGAGGCGTTTGGGACCCACTGCTGGGGTTCAACTCACCTGGGGCTGCGGGTCAGACCAGAGCAGGTCACACATGGGACCTGTGGAGAAAGCAGAGGGGGGTCAGGGTCCCCCATCCGCCCCTGGGGGGACATCTCGGTCCCTTGGAGATGGCTGGGATGCCACAGCAGGGAATAAGGGGCATCTCTCCGCGTCCATCTCCCACCTGAGTCCGGGGGCTGCCGGTTCCTCTCGATCTTCCGGATGTCATCAAGGGTGACACCATCCTCGCTGAAGAGACCCCCATGCATGATCTGGGACAGAAGCCACGTTGGTATGGGGACAATGGGGACAACAGGGACCCCTCCCCATCCTAACCCTGGTGAGGATCAACCCCAGGGGTGAGGAGGGAAGGGACCCGCAGCCCCTGAGGACAGCATGGACCCCCCACTTGTGCAGGGAGCACCCCCAAGCCCCCAGGAGACATGGATGGTGGGGGCCCCCCAAGCCCCACCAGGGACAGGGACCACCCTGGCTCACTGGGGACCCCCACCCAAACCCCATGAGAGATAGGAATCACCCCAACACCATGGGGATGGCAGAGACCCCCCACCCAAACCCCGCAAAGGACAGGGATCACCCCAACTCCCTGGGGACAGGGATGGCAGGGACCCCCACCACCCAAACCCCACCAGGGATGAGGATCACCTCAACTCCATGGGGACAGGAATGGCAGGGACCCCCCAACCAACAGGGAGCTCACAGGCAAACCTGCCCCATGCAGTGACATCCCAGGGGGCTGGGCTGGGGACAGGGGGGACGGACATGGTATCCCCTCACCAGCACTTTGCCATTGATGCACTGGGCCAGCGGCAGCCACTCAAAGACCTCGCTGAAGAGGGCGAACATCTGCGCTGTGTATTTGGCCTTCACCTCCCCCTCGAAACCATAGATCTGGTTCATGTTGTCCGTCTCGTGGTTCCCTACAGGGAGGCGGTGGCATTGCCAGGCCCAGGGACACCAGGCAGGGGACAAAGCCCCACGGCTCACCCCGAGATGGGCAGGGAACGAGGGCCCATGACCCAGGATGGGGGACAAGGCACAAAGTCCCAAGGACACGTGACACGGCCCCACAGCTCAACCCCGGGACCAGAGATAGGGAATGCAGCCCCACAACTGGGGACATGGCACCAGGACCCGGGACAGGGCCCTGAGACCCCAGGAGGTGACAGGAGACACAGGATGTGGCCCCACAACTAGGGAGAGGGGACCTGGCCCCACGACCCACGACAGATGATGTGGCCCCATGAGCTGGTCCCATGCTTAGGGACAGGGGACATGGGCGTGGAACAAGGCCCCACAACCGGGGACAGGGGACATGGCCCCACAACCCAGGATGGAGGGACAAGGACTCATCACCCGTGGTGGCCACGTTACCTCGGAGCAGGTGGAAGTGATCAGGGTAGAGGAGCTTGAAGCCGAAGAGTGTGAGAATGACCTCGACTGAGAAGGACCCACGGTCCACAAAGTCCCCGTTGAATATCTGCAGCTGGTTCAGGAAAACAGCTCCCCGGGTCTCCGACCCTTCATGCCACCCGTCCCCACACCTGTCCCCACCACAGGGGTGGGATCAATCCCAGTGAGACCCCGGGGCAGGGGCAGCTCAACCCTACTCCCTTCTGGGGGATACGTAAGGGTTCGACTCAGAGGGCAGCCCGTTGAGCTCGAAGATGTTCAGCAGGTCATAGTACTGCCCGTGGGTGTCCCCGCACACCGTCACCTTCTCCGTCTGCATTTGGGATGAGCCAGGGTGGCACGTCACCGCTTGGGGACTTCACACACACCCAGCGGCACCGGCACCTGGCAAGGGGCACCCACCTCCTTCAACGTCGTTTCTACTAATGTGGGGAGCTTAGCCAGCACCTCCTTCACCTGCACCAGGATCTGCCGGGACAAAGGGTCAGCAGAGGTGACAAGGAGGAGAACGTGTGACACTTGGGGACAGGGCAGGGCCCAGCAGGGGACTGGGGGGAGTTTGGGGGAACTGGGGTACCTGGTAGGCACATTTTCTGTGGAGTTTCTTCTGCTCCTTGTACCACTGCATCAGCTCCTTCATGAAAGCCAACGTCACCTTGCCACCATCCAGCTTGGGGCCACTGTACTCATCCTCGATGGCTGCAAAACGAACCCCCCCAATGGCCGATGACATGAGAGGACAGCAGTGACAAGTCCCCGAAGGGCCATCATGCCCCTGCTGTCCTTCTCTGCAAGCTCACAGCCCCTGACGAACTCCAGTAGCCTTCTGGGGATGCTGAGCCTTGGCTGGGGAGACTCATGCGGACCCCAAAGCTCTGCTGGGCACCCTCATGGGGACCCTGACACCCTCATGGGGACCCTGACACCCTCACGGGGACACCAAGACCCTCATGGGGACCCTGACTGGAATGCCAAAACCCTCACAGGGCCCCCGAGACTATCACAGGGATGGCAGGACCCTCATAGGGACCCTCATGGTGATCCCAAGCCTCTGCTGGGGATCTTCATGGGTGCCCTGAGACCCTCGTGGGGATCTTGAGACCCTTCCAGGGACCCTTCTGGGTAACCTAAGTCTCTGTTTGGGACTGTCATGGGGACTCCCATGATCCCCTAGGACCCTCCTGGAGACCCCCCACAGCTCCTCAAGGCTGTCATTGGGACTCAGAGCCTCCACCGGGCCCCCAAGGCTCCTGAGACCCTCCCAGGTGACCCTGAGCTTTCACCAGGCAATCTCACAGGGACCCCCACAGAGCCTCACAGGGACCCTGAGCCTCCACCAGGGGATCTCAAAGGATCCCCAAGACCCTCACGGGGATGCCAAGCCTCTGCTAGGGACCGTCACAGATCCTCAAGACCCCCATGGGGACCCTGACGCTTTGCTGGGGACACTCATGGTCCCCCTAAGACTCTCAGCCCTCACCCCCACCCCAAAAATCTTTATGGAGACCCCCAAGACCCCCACGAGACCCCCAGAATCCTCCCAAGGGACGTCGAGCCTTTGCTGAAGGCCCTCAAGGTCTCCCCGAGACCCTCACAGCAACCTCCAAACCCCCCACAGGAACCCCAGAGGGGACTCTGAACCTTTACTGGGGACCCTCACGGACCCCTCCTCCTTCCGCCCTGCCTGCAGAGAAAGGGGAGCCTTGATTTTGAGGGGGCGTACAAGGGGCAAGGAGGGTCAGGGGGCTCACTCATGCTCTCGATGTCAAGGGAGTCGACGACAGAGCGCTTGTGCTCATCACTGGCGATCGCCCGCTCGAAGGCCTTCTGCTTGACGATCTTGTGACACTCCTGGTACTTCAGCTTGGCGTCCTTGTCATTGGGCCTCACCTTCACCACCTGGGGGTGGGGGACACACACATCAGGCGACATGGACACGCCCCCCATGCCCCACAAGGACACCCAGACTCCAGCACCCCACCGCCCTGAGGTGTCCCTGACCAGGGACAGGGGCAGAGGGACTCTCAGATGTGAGGGCTGGGCTGATGCCGGGAGGGACAAGGGGGTCCCCAAGCGTCCTCACAGCTCTGGGGCATGCGCTAACATGGTGGGGGACAGTGGGTCCCAAAGATCCCCCCAGCTCTCAACCATGGGCGGACAGTGTCCCCAAGGGTCCCTCAGTTCCAGAGCACGTACTGATGCTGAGGGGGTCGGGGGGACCCCCAGGATCCCTCAGCTCTAGGGCATGTCAGTACAGGGACAATGGGGTCCCCAAGTGTCCCCACAGCTCTAGGGGACCCGATGATGGTGGGGGGTGACAAGAGTGTCCCCGAGAGCCTCTCCCGGCTCTAAGAACATGTGCTGACGCCAGGGAGGGGACAAGAAGGTCCCCAAAGGTCTCCCCCAGTTCTAGGAGACAGTGGGGGGATGGACACAAGGACATCCCCAAGGGTCCACCTGTCCAACTCTAAGGGACATGCTGACATTGGGGAGGGGACAAAGGGGTCCCCAAACCTGTCCCAGTCTCTAGGGTGACATGCTGACACCAAGGAGGTGATGAGGGGGTCCCCAAGCCTCTCTTGATCTTGGTGTGGAGCACATGCTGACACCAAGAGGGTCCCCAAGCCTCTCCTGAGATCCAGGGGAACACACTAACACCAGGGAGGTGACAAGGGGGTCCCCAAGCCTCCCCCTGAGCTCCACAGGGACATGCTGACACCAAGGAGGTCCCCCAAGCCTGCCCTAAACTCCAGGGGGACACACTGACACCAGAGGGGTGCCGAGGGTCACCCCAAGGTGCCCGGCCTCACCGTCTCATAGTCGCGGAGGGCGGCCTTGAACTTGCCCAGGGCCATGTTGCTGGCGGCGCGGCGGTAGTAGCCCTTGACATACTTCTTGTCAAGCTCAACAGCGCGCGTGGCATCAGCAAGGGCGTAGCCGTAGCACTCAGTGCGCAGGTAAGCCAAGCTCCGGTTCCCGTAGTAGATGGCATTGGTGGGATTCAGCTCGATGGCACTGCTGTAGTACTTCACCGCGTTCTCGTAGTCCTTCCCTGGGCCGCCGGTGGGCGTCAGCGGGACAGGACGGGACCCCCACCCACCAGGCCACCCCTACGCAGGCCATCCCTGCGGGCAAGCCCTGATCTCCCTGGGGCCAACCCTCACTTCCCACACGGCTCCCAGTCTGGCAGCGGGTCTCTTCTCTAATTGTCCCCCAAATGCTTGTTATACAGCAGCCTGCTCCTCTGACTGCCTCCAACACGGGTGCTGGTCTGGCAGCCCCCTGTAGATCCCTACCTGGCAGCCCCCCGCCCCTTATGGCCCCCCCTCACAGCTCCCTATCTGGCAGACCCTCACTGCCCCCCACAGCTCCCCATCTGGCAGTCCCTGCCCTTCATTGCCCCCCCCCACGGTTCCCTATTTAGCAGCCCCTGCTCTAATTGCCCCCCACAGCTCCCTATCTGGCAGCCACCCATTGCACCCCACAAACCCCTATCCGGCAGCCCCCGCCCCTTATTACCCCCCCCCATGGCTCCCTATCTGGCAGCCCCCTCCCCCCATTGCCCTCAACGGCCCCCTATTTGGCAGCCCCTGCCCCTCATTGCCCCCCTCCTCCCCCTGCTCCCCATCTGGCAGCCCCCGCTCCTCATTGCCCCCCCCAATGGCTCCCTATCTGGCAGCCCCCCATCGCCCCCCACGACTCCTTATGTGGCAGCCCCCCCCGCCGCCTCCGCCGGTACCTTTGAAGAACTCGTTCGCGCGGGTCTTGAGGGCCTCGGCCCGCTCCAGCTCGGCCGGGCTCGGGGGTCGCCCGGGGCCGGGGCCGCCGCCACTCTCCGCCCGCTCTCCCTCCGCCATCGCCGGGCCGTAAAGCGCCCTAGCAACCGCCGGGAGCGCGGTCCGCCGCGCCGCCAAGTACGGCCGCCGCTGTCGCAAGGCCGGTGGGACGGGAGGGGGCAGTGTCGTAAACGGGCGCGTGCCGCGCGGGTGGGGGGGCGGGGCCGGGCGGGACCATAGAGAGGGGCGAAGGTGTACCAGAGCGGCCGCGGTGCAGCCGGAGGCCTCCCCGTATCCTCCAAGTATCGCAGCTCCGGGGTCCCCACAGCCCCCCGTGTCATCCCCCCAAAGTCCCCCTCATCTCCCCCTCTGTCCCCATCGCCCTGCTGTGTCCCTCCCACGTCCCCACCTCCCTCCATGTCGCCATCACCCTGACATGTCCCCATCACCCTGTCATGTCCGTCCCATGTCCCCGTCACCCCCCCATGTCCCCCCCATGTTTCCCCCATGACCCCCCATCCTCCCTCATGTCCCCACCAAACTCTCCATGTCCACCCCATGTCCCCATCACCCCCCATGTCCCCCCATGACCCACCCGTGCCCCCCCCATGACCTCCCATGTCTCCATCATCCCCCCATGTCCCCATCACCCCCACCACATCATCCCCCCCGCCGTGTCCCCCGCAGTCAGAGGCGGAGCCCTCACTGGGTTCAGAGCAGGTATATTGCGGGGGGGGGGGGGGGTGTCAGCACGGTGGGGGGAGGGGCTGTGCAGTGGGGGGTGACACTGGGCGTGTCCCTGTGCAACACCCCCATGGGGGGGGTGCCTGTACATGTGTCCATGCGTGAGCCCCCCCTGCATGCCCCCTTTGCACAAACGTGTGCAAGCGCACAGGGAGGGGGGAAGAACAGCGGAGGAGGGGGCGGTACAGGGCCCCCCCAAAGCGACATTTTGGGGGGCAGCGGGGGGGGGGCAGCAGGGAGGGGCATGCTCAGCCTCGCACGGGGGGGGGCTGGGGGTGTGCGTGTGGGTCCCAGCGGCTCTGGGCAGCGGCGTCCGGCCCCCCCCTCATGCGAGGGCCAGGCCCTTTGCGCAAGCTCTCCCCCTCACCCCCCCAGGCTCAAACACAAGAATGGAGCGAGGGAGGTTGGGGGGAGGGCTCTCACACGAGGGCAGCCCTCGCACAAGCTCAGTTCATGCGGGGCTCTCGCACGAGGGCGGCTCTTGCACAAGGGCGGCTCACCCCTAAGGCTTTGTGTGAAGACCTTGCACGAGGCTCTTGCACAAGGGCAGCTCTCACACGACGCCCTCACACGAGAGCGTCCCTCTCCAGAGCCCTGGGGCTGCGCAGGACGGAGCAGTATAAAAAGGGGGTCCCGGGGGGGGGGGGCTGCCCCAGTGGTCCCGGATTTGGGGGGGGTGTCCATGGGACCCCCCCGAAGGGGCATTGTCAGCCCAGCACCGAGTGGGGGGGATGGCCCCCCTCCGAGCCCCCCTGGGGGGGCCAGGCCGAGGTAGGAGGGGGGGCTGTGGCAGGCCCCATGGGTGGATTGGGGGTGCCCCCAAAAGTGGGGGCTGGGTGGGTCCCCTATGGGGGAGGATTGGGGGGGGAGTCCAGAATTTGGGGGGGGGCCTCCCGGGAGGTCCCCAGAGCTGGGAAGGGGGTGCCCAGGTGGGGCTCCAAGGGGCAGGGTGGGGGGGGGTCCCAATGGGTGGGGGGTCCCATGGGTTGGGGGAGCAGATTGGGGGGACCCCATGCCAAGGGGTCACTCAGAACCCCCAAGGATGGGGGGCTTGGGGGGCAGGCAAGGGGGGGGATAAATGGGAAGAGTTGGGGGGACTGGGGGACCCCAGGTGGCACCCCAGGGTCTATGGGAGGGGTAAAGGCTTTTAGTGTGTGTCCCCCACCAGGGTTTGGGGGGGCCCCACTGCGTGGAGTTGGGGGCCCCTTCATTTGTGGGGTGGGGTGGGGGGCTGGGGGTTTTTTTCATCCCCCACTAGGTATCAGGGGGGTGGTGTTTCGGGCCCCCCCCTCCTCCTTGGTTTTTTTTTGGAGGGGGGCTGTGTTTTGGGGTCCCCATCAAGGTCAGGGGGGAGTTGGTGGTTTGGACCAGCTGCTGGTTTTGGGGGGGGGCCCTTCCACATGTGGGCCTCCCCTCAGTTGCTCTCCAGACGTGTGACCTGGGGGGGCCCCCCTGGACGCCCCTCGGTCTCCTCCTGGGGGGGCAGCCGGAGGGGGTGCGGGGGGGCCCCTGGCAGGGCCAGGCCAGCAGCCAGCAGCGCTGGGAGGCAGGGGGACACACACTCATTACTGGGGTTCCCTCCCCCCACTCATGCTCCCCCCCACCCTGCAGCAACCTTGGTTGTGCCCTTCCCCTGTTTTGGGGACCCTCCCAGTTCTCCTTTCAAGTTTGGGCTCCCCCTTTCTGGTTGTGGCCTCCCCTCCATTTCACCCCTGTTATCGGGGTCCTCCTATTTTCCCACACCCCCTTGCAGTTCTGGGGGTCTCCCCCCATTCTACCCCCTCTCAGATTGGAGGACACCCCCCCGCATTTTGGGTCCTCCATTATTAGTCTAAACCCCCATTATCGGGGTGTGCATGGCCCCCCCAAAGTTTTGGGACCCCCACAATTACCACCCCCCCATTATCGGGGTCAACCCCGGTTAGGGCCCCCCCCTCACCAAGGGGCTGCTCCTGCCCCAGGCGGGGGCTCAGTCCCGGGGGATCCTCCCCACTCAGCAGCAGCCCCTGCGGGGGACACGTGGGGGGGGGGGACACACGACGACACGGGGGGACATGGGGACACAGGGGGGGACATGGGGACAAGGCACCCTGCCACCCCCCCGGCTGTCCCCTCCCCCATGTCCCCACAGTCCCCTCCCCCACTCCCTGCCCCCCCCAACCTCACGCCCCCCGCCCCCCGTCCCCGTGTGTCCCCATATGTGTGTGTCCCCTGTGTCCCTCGGCCTCCCCCCCATCCGTGGCCCCTCCCGTCCCCATCCCCAAGTCCGTGTCCCCCCCCTCCCCGTGTCCCCACGCCCCCTCCCTCCCCCCTCCAACCATGTGTGTGCGTCCCCGCCGTGTCCCCCCGTACCAGGCCGAGGGGGGGCAGCAGGTGGGGGTCGAGCTCGGGGCGCTTCAGGGGGGCCCCCACGTCCTCCCCGCTCGGCTCCCGCGCCCTGCGCGGCACCGGCACACCGCACCCACGTCACGCCCACGCCACGCCCTCCTACCACGCCCCCCGGTCCTCACAAGCCCCCTCGCCATCAGCCTTCGCCAGAAATAAGCCCCGCCCCGGGCTCCCTTAGCCCCTCCCCTAAGAGCAAGCCTCCCCAACAAGCCCCTCCCCAGCGAGCCCCTCCCTACAAGCCCCCCAACGAGCCCCTCGCCAGCAAGCCCCTCCCCTAGCAAGCCCCACCCCAGAAAGCCCCTCCCCAGAGAGCCCCTCCCCCCGAAAGCCCCTCATCAATCCGTTCCCCGCCCCTTAGCCCCGCCCCCGCGCGGCGGCCCCGCCCACCTCTTCCTGGCAGGGCGAGGCGTCAGGGCGGGGCCGAGGGCGGGGTCGCTGCCCCACCGTGGGAGGGCAGGGCCGGGGCGGGAGGGGGCGGAGCCGCGCCCGGGAAAGCTCCGGGCGCGGGGGCGCGGGGGCGGGGCCGTGGCCGCGGAGACGGGGCCGGGTGGGCGCGGGCCCCGCCCCCGCGGCGCCTCGGCCCCTCCCAGCTGGAAGTCGCCGTCCATGGGGATGTAGGGGGCCAACATGGCCAGGTCCAGGGGGGACGCCTGGGGGGACAGGGGGGACAGGGTCACACACACACACCCCCCCGACATGGCCAGGTTTAGAGGGGACAGGGGGGACAGGGTTACACTCTCCCCCCCACATGGCCAGGTCCAGCAGGGTGGGGGACAGGGGGAGGTCCCACCCGTGGGACTCGAGGTCCCATCCAGCCACCCCCCTGTACCTGCAGGGCCGTGCCAGGCCCCGGGCTCCCCGCAAAAAGCTTCTGCACCTCGAACAGCAGCTCGTCCCCAGGGGGCTGGAGGGGCAGGGGGTACAGCCTGGGACCCCCAGAACCACCCCAGGACCACATACCTGCCCCCCTCCGACTGAACTGGACCCCCCAGGTTCCCACCCACCCCAAACAGCCCCGCCCATATTCTATCAGGATCCCTCCCAGCCTGGCCAGGACCCCCCAGGGACACCACCAGTCCCCAATGACCCTCCCAGCCCCCCCCCCAATAGCTTAGGAAGGACCCCCAGGACCCCCCCGTTTTCCCTAGGGACCCTCCTTGACCCCCAAAGCCTGGCTGGGACCTCCAAAGGCCTCCCAGAGACAGCCCCCCATAGCTTGGCTGAGACAACAAACCCCCCCCAAGGTAAACCCCTTCCATGCCCCCCCCAAGCTTGGGAATGACCCCCCATGTTCCCTGGAGACCCCCCATTTTTTCCCCAGGGCCCCCCCCCAGGCCCCCATAACCTGGCTGGGACCCACCACCCCCCCCCAAAGCCCCAAGGCCGAACTCACCGGAGAGGGGCTGCGGGGGCGGTGGCGGGGAGGCACTGGGTGGGGGTCGAAGATGGGGGCAAGGAGGCGGGCGAGTTCGGGGGAGCAGAAACGCCGGGGGTCCCGCTGCAGCGCTGCCTCAGGGACGTGGGCTGGGCGCACAAAAGCCAGCACCCGCGGGCCCCCCACCCCTGCCCGCACCATCACATGGGGTGGGGGACTCCAAGAACCCCCCCAAGACCCCCAGAGACCCCCCCAGCACCCACAGCCCCCCTACCCTCACCCACACCATCACATGGGGTGGGGAACCCCCCCAGGATCCCCAGAGATCCTCCAGCACCCACAGCCCCCCCACCCTCACCCACACCATCACATGGGGTGGGTGACCCCCCCAGGATCCTCAGAGATCCCCCAGCACCCACAGCCCAGCCCCCACCTGCACCATCACATGGGACTGGGCATCGCCAGCACCCTCCCAAGATCCCCAGGGACCTCCCAGCACCCCAGGGATGACCCCCAGCCCCCCAAGATCCCAGGCGCCCCCCCCAGACCCCCATGCACCAAGCCCCAGTGCCCCCATGATCCTCTCCCAGTGTTTCCAGTACCCCCATTACCTCCCAATGCCCCCCCCCCCCAGCACCACATCATCCCCTCCCAGTGCTCCCAGTTGCTGCAACTGGTGCCCACCAAGGCTGAGGTTGAGGACGGCGTCAGGGGTGTCAGGGCCAGGGGCTGGGGGGGGCAGGCGGCGCCCCTCACCCCGGCGTTGGGTCTGCTCCAGCGACAGTACCACCCCCCGCTGCTCCACACGGCTGGGGGGGGGGGCCGTCAGCCCCGCCGTGGGATGGGGAGGGGGGACAGACCCCCCTATCAGGCAGCAAACACTCCCCCCCGGGGAAATGGGCCAGGGGTAGTGGCTGCAGGGTACCGGGTTTGCAGTGCTGACACCCCCACACCAAGCACTGGATACAGGGTATGAGATTTGGGGTGCCGACCCCCCCCAGGCACTATTTATGGGGTGCACACACACCCCGGGAATGGGATATGAGATTTGGGTGCTGACCCTCCCCCAGCACCGAGTATAGGGCCTGTGATTTGGGGTGCCCTGTGATTTGGAGTGCCCCCCCCCAGCACCGAGCATGGAGTGCCAACCGCCCCCGATACCCAGGTTCACCGGCTGAGTTTTGGGGTGCTGCACCCTCACCCCCCTCCAAAAGGCACCACTTCTGCAGCACCAACACTCCACGGGCACCCAACACTGCGCAGAGGACCCGTGTCCACCCTGTTCTGTGTGTCCCCCCATTCCGTGTCCCCCCCCCTTTCCGTGTCCCCCCCAACCTGAGGACGAAGTGGAGGCAGACGATGCCCTCGGGCTGGGCGCTGCGGCTGTTGGCGATGACGGTGGCCTGGGTCTGCGCCCACAGGAATCCCCCGCGCTTGGCCAGGAACCGGTACTGGCTCGTCACAGCCTGTCCCTTGCTCAGCACTGCGGGGTGCCAGCACCCCACGGGTGACCCGCGGCGGGGGGGAGAGGGGGCGGCAGGGTGCCAGGGGGGAGAGTGTCCAGGAGTGCCCCAGGGGGATATTGGGGTGTTCAGGGATGCTGGGGGGGATGTTGGGGTGCCCAGAGGGGATATTGGGGTGCCCGAGGGTGACCCAGGTGTACCCAGGGGAGATAGGGGGAACACTGGGGTACCCAGAGGGGATGTCGGGGTGCCCAGGGGTGCTCCAGGGGGACACTGGGGTGCTCAGGGGTGTCAGGGAGGATGTTGGGGTGCCCAGAGGTGCCCCAGGAGAATATTAGGGTGCTTGAGGATGCCAGGGGGGATGTTGGGGTGGCCCAGGGGTGCCCAGAGGGGATGTCAGGGTGCCCAGGAGTGACCCAGGTGTACCCAAGGGGAGATAGGGGGAACACTGGGGTGCCCAGAGGGGGTGTCAGGGTGCCCAGGGGTGACACGGGGATATTAGGGTGACCCAGGGGGGATGTCGGGGTGCCCAGGGGTGCTCCAAGGGCACATTGGGGTGCTCAGGGGTGCCCAGGGGGGATGTTGGGGTGCCCAGGGGTGCCCCAGGGGGATATTAGGGTGTGCCGGGGGGCATGTTGGGGTGCTCAGGGGGATGTTGCGGTGCCCAGGGGTGACCCAGGAGGACATAGGGGTGCTCAGGGTGCAGGAGTGATGTTGGGGTTCATGGGGGGTTATTGGGGTTCCCAGGATGATACTGGGGTGTAGGGGGAATCCTGGGGTTCCCAAGAGGATCTTGGGGTTCCCAGATGGATCTTGGGGTGCCGGGGGGGGTTGGGGGGCACTCACGGGTGTGCACGCTCCTGCTGAGGGTGTCGGAGTCGAGAGCATGGACGTACTCATAGAGGGAGCAGCCGAGCAGCTCCTCAGGGGTGTACCCCGCCACCTCCCCGATCCTGCGCACCCCGACTCAGCTAGGCCCCCCAGGGCTTGCCAAGGGGCTCCCCCCCTCCCCCGGGGGGGACCCTTGGGGAGGTTGGGGGTCCCCTCTGGTGTCCTAAGGTGCCCTTAAGTGGTCCTAGGGGGTACTTATGGGGTCCCCAAGAGGGTTCTGGGGGCTCCTGGGGGTGCCAGGGGGAGTCTGGGGGGGCCCTATGGGGTGCTGGGCGGGGTTCTTGGGGCTTGGGGAGGTCGGGGGGAGCCTTAAGGTGTGCAGGGTGTCCCCTATAGTGTCCTGGGGTGCCCCTAAGGGGTCCTGGGGAGTCCTTATGGGGTTGAGAGGGGCCCCAAGAGGATCTTGGGGGGCCTGGGGGAGTCAGAGGGCCACTTGGGGGGGCTGGGGGTCCCCTCTGGTGTCCTGGGGTGCCCCTAAGGGGTCCTGGGGGCCCTTATAGGGTCAAGGGGGGCCCCAAGAGGGTCGAGGGGGGGGTCTATGAGGTGTGGGGTGGGTCTGGGGAGCGCCTATGAGGTCCTGGGGGGGCCCTATGGGGTGCAGGATGTCCTCTATGGAGCCCTGAGGTGCCCCTAAGGGGCCCTGGGGGGCACTTATGGGGTCGAGGGTGGCCAAGAGAATCCTGGGGGGGCCCTTCGGGGTGCTGGGGGTATGGGGGGGTTGGGGTGCTGGGGGGGTGGAGGTCTGGGGGGTTCGGGGTGCTGAGGGGTGAGGGTCTGGGGGGCTAGGATGCCAGGGGTCTGGGGGGTTGTGGCATGCTGGAAACTGAGGGAGGGGTGTCAGGGTGCTGGGGGGGGGGGATCCAGGGGGTGGAAGGGTTTGGGGTGCTGGGAGTCTGGAGGGCAGGTTCAGGGTGCTGGGGGTCCAGGGGAGGGTTTGGGGTGTCAGGGGTCCTGCGGTGTGGGGGGCCAGGGTGCTGGGGCTCTGGGAGTCTTGGGGGGGGGGGTTGGGATGCTGGGGGGGGGGCAGAGGTCCAGGGGGGGTGGGTTTGGGGTGCTGGGGTCCTGGGGGTTCAGGGCTTGGGGTTCTGGGGGTCTGGGGGCATTCAGGGTGCTTGGGGTCTGGGTGTCTTGGCAGATGGGGTGGGGGTGCTGGGGGGGGCAGAGTTCTGTGAGGTGGGAGGTTTTGGGGTGCCAGGGCTCTGGGGGGGCATGCATGGTGCTGGGGGGGTGCAGGAGTCTGGGGGCATGGGCAGGTTTTAGGCTGCTGGGCTCCAGGGTAGGGGGAAGGGTTTGGGGTCCTGGTGGTCTTGGGGGGTTGCTCAGGGTGCTGGGGGTCTGGTGGGGGAGTTGGGGTGCTGGCGGGGGGAAACAAGGTTCTCGGGGGGTTGGGATGGTTTGGGCTGCCAGGGGACTGGGGTGGGGGGGAACACGTTCAGGGTGCTGGGGGTCTGGGGGTCTGCATGGGGGTTGGGATACCAGGGTGCAGGGACCTGGAGGGTGCTGGGGTTCGGGGGTGGGGATTTTGGCGTGGGGGGGTCCGGGAAGTTGGGAGGGGGGGACAGGGGACTCCCCCCACCTGTCATCGCAGTAGGTGAACTTCATGTCCATGGAGTGGCGGCTAAGGACAGTGCCAGAGCCCAGGGGGGTCTCGATGGCCCCCGGATGGGGGATGGCCTCGCAGATCAGCACCAGGCAGCGCAGGGGGGGGTCGCCCCCCCCCAGCCCCCGCATATGACCGCATGTGCCCCGCACAGTGCAGCACCTGAGGGGGGCCGCCGTAGTGGTGCCAGAGGCCCCACCGGAACCCCTGTGGACCCCCCAGTCCCTTCTGCCACAATGCTGGCCCCCATGTCCCCCCTGTCACTGTGTGTGTCCCCCGCCCCCCCACATCCTCCCGTATTACCCCCATCCCCTCCATGTCTCCCCTGCTCCCCCATACCCCCTCCATGCCCCAATGTCCTCCTGTCACCCTCAAGTCCCCTCTAGACCCTCATGTCCCCCCAAGTCTTGTCCCCATGTCCCCCTATCCCCTGATGTCCCCCCTCACGTCCCTGTCCCCCCATGTCCCCCCTTTGTCCCCATGTCCCATGTGTCCCCAAATCCCCCTATTGCCCCCCAAGTCCCCCCATTTCCTTGGGTCCCCCATCCCTCTGTGTCCCCATCCCCCCATGTCCCCAGGTTCCCCCATATCCCCCATCTCCCTGTCCCCCCATGTCCCATGTCCCCCATGTCCCCCCACATCCCTCTATTCCCCCCAACATCCCCATGTCCCTGTGTCCCTCCACGTCCCCCCCCATGTCCCCCCACCTTCCAGGAGGCCGCCTTCAGGTTGAGGCAGCGCCCACGTCCTGTCAGAGTGCTCTTCATCCGCAGGGAGAAGCTGCGCCCCGAGCGCTCCCCCCGCCGCCGCGGCACCACTGGGGGGGCTGGGGTCAGGGGGGACTGCGGAGGGTCCCAGGGGAGACCCAGGGGTGTTGGAGGGGTCCCAGGGGTGTTGGGGGTCATTGAAGGATGCTGAGGGGGGGGTCCCAAGGGTGTTTGGGGGGGGTCCCAGGGGAGACCCAGGGATGCTGAGGGGGGGGCAGGGGTGCTTGGGGGGTTCCAGGGCTGCTGGGGGGGCACTAGAAGGGTCCCAGGGGTAGTTGGGGGGGTCCGGGGGGTCTCACCCTGCCGGGGGCTGAGCACGTCCTGCAGCTCCTCGTGGTCACAAGGGTGCACAAAGTCAAAGACGCTGTGGCCGATCAGCTCCAGCTGTGGGGGGGGACAACACGGGGAGGGGGTGTTGCACACCTCACACAAGCACCCTCACATGAGCACCCTTCCATGAGCACCCTTGCACGAGCACCCTTGCATGAGCACCCTCGCCTGGGGCCTTGCACAAGCACCCTCACACAAGTACCCTCGCACGGGGCCTCGTACAAGCACCCTTGCATAAACACCCTTGCACGAGCACCCTCGCATGAACACCATTGCACAGAGCCTCACACAAACAGCCTCACACAAACACCCTTGCATGAGCACCCTTGCACAAGCACCCAGGCATGCCTTACCCAAGCAGCTGCCTGTTTGCCCTCCCTGCCCCCCACCCCCCCACCCATGGGTGCCCAGGGACCCCCTCGCAGGCAGACTAGTGGCGTGCTCCCCCCCACCACCCCCAAACCTGGCTGAGCCCCAGGAGCCGGTTGACGTTCTCAGAGAGGAAGATCATGTCCCCCGCCTCGCTCAGCACCATCACAAAGCCGCTTAGCGCCTTCAGGTAGCACCCATCCACCTCCTCTGCCGCTGCTGCCCAGGCACCTGCAGAATGGGTGCATCACCGAGCCGGGGGGTGAGGGGGGCTTAGGGTGCTGGGGTGCTTGGGGAAGGCTGGGGGTGCTTGGGGAGAGGGGGCTGAGGGAGCTCAGGGGGTCCCCAGGCGCTAAGGGGGGCTGGGGTGCTTGGGGGGACTATGGGTGTTTGGGGGGAGGGGGCTGGGGGAGCCCTGGGGGTCCCCAGGGTGATGGGGAGGGGCTGGGGTCTGGGGGGGGTCTGTGGGTGCTTGGGGGTCCCCAGGGTGCTGAGGAGGCTGAGATGATTGGGGGACCTTAGGGGGTCTGGGGTGTTTGGAGGGTCTTGTGGGTGCTCAGGGGATCCCATGGGTGCCTGGGGGTCCCAGGAGGTTCCACAGGTGGCTGGGGGTCCCAGGAGATCTGAAGAGGTCCCGTGGGTTCTCGGAGGTCCCAGGAGGCCCCAGGAGGTCCCCTGGGTGTTTGGGGGTCCCAGAAGGTCCCATGGGAGTCCTGGAAGGGGCTCACCAGCGGCGAGGAGGCGGTGGACGCGCAGGTAGCTGATGGTGAGACGCATGATGGAGGCCTTGTCGAGGTGGGCGCTGACGCCGCGGGCAAAGGGCAGGGTGTGCGCCAGCTGGTAGAAGACCTCTGTCTCCCGGCTGCGCCGGCACCGTGCTGCATCCCGTGAGCGTTCCTTCCGCAGCTCTGGCGTCGACCTGCTGGCACCCGCCAGCATCGTGGGTGCTCCTGGGCATCCTCTGCTGCACCCTGGGCACCCACACTGTACCCACAGTGCACCTGACCTGCACCCACGCTGCACCCCCTGCACCCATGCTGCAACCACATTGCATGCCAGGCACCTGCACTGCACCCTCACTGCACCCCCTGCACCCATGCTGCAACCACATTGCATGCCAGGCACCTGCACTGCACCCACACTGCACCCCCTGCACCCATGCTGCACCCCTCTGCACCCATGCTGCACCCACACTGCACCCACAGCACCCTCACTGCACCCACACTGCACCCCCTGCACACCATGCTGCACCCATGCTGCACCCACACTGCACCCACAGCACCCTCACTGCACCCACACTGCACCCCCTGCACACCATGCTGCACCCATGCTGCACCCACACTGCACCCACAGCACCCTCACTGCACCCACACTGCACCCCCTGCACACCATGCTGCACCCATGCTGCACCCACACTGCACCCACAGCACCCTCACTGCACCCACACTGCACCCCCTGCACACCATGCTGCACCCATGCTGCACCCCAGACACCCGCACTGCACCCATCCTGGACCCCCTGCACCCATGCTGCACCCATGCTGCACCCCAGGCACCTGCACTGCACGCACGCTGCACCCACTGCACCCATGCTGCACCCCATGCTGCAGCCACTGCAGCCCCTCTGCACCCATGCTGCACCCATGCTGCACCCACATTGCACCCTAGGTACCTGCACTGCACCCACACTGCTGCACCCGTGCTGCACCCCAGACACCCTCACTGCACCCATGCTGCACCCCCTGCACCCACACTGCACCCACGCTGCACCCCAGACACCCACGCTGCACCCCCAGCACCACCCCCCCCCGGCATCATGTCCCGCCAGCTCTTCCCACATCACCAGCACCCCCCAGCACCCGTGGGTGCTCGCAGGCACCTGCAGCCCCGGCACAGTCACCATGGGCACAGGGACACTGTCACTGTGAGCCTGGGGACACCATCCCTGGGGACACGGGGACACCGTCACCGGGGGCACAGGGACACCCAGTGACACTAACAATGTCACCGTGAGCACAAGGCACTGCTGGGACATGGGGGCACAATGTGTGTGGGTGTGCGGGGGGTGGTGGTGGGTGTCTCCAGGTGTGTGCAGGTGTGTCCGGGTGTGCATGGGTGTGCTCTGGTGTGTGTCCGGGTGTGTGTATGGGTGTGCACAAGTGTGTGTGTGGGTATATCCCCGAGTGGGTGTATCCCCAAGTGGGTGTGCGTGCACATGTCCAGGTGTCCATGTGGGTGTAAGAGTGTCCAAGTGTTTCTGGGTGGGTGCCTGGGTGGGGGTGCCTGTGGGTTTGCTGGTGTGGGTCAGGGTGTCCACGTGGCTGTGGGTGTGTCTGGGTGTCCGTGGGTGTGTCCGTGGGTGTGTCCATGTGTCCATGCATATCATGTCCATGTGTCCATACCTGTGCGTCCATGTCCATGTGTGTGTCTGTGTGTCCCTGTGCACGTCTCCATGTGTCCATGTGTCAGCGTGTCTCTATGTGTCTGCCTGCATGTTCATGCATGTCCACATCCGTGTGTGTCCATGCGTGTCTGTGTGTGTCCATATCCATGTGTCCATGTGTCTCTGTGTGTCCGGGTCCATGTGTCCGTGTGTGTCCGTGTGTCCATTTGCATGTCCCTGCATGTCTGTGTGTCCATCTGTGTGTCTGTGCGTGTCCACATCCGTGTGTCTCTGTGTCTGTCTGCACGTCCTTGTGTGTCCATAAGTCCGTGTGTATCCATGTGTCTGTCTGTGTGTCCCTGCGTGTCCATGTGTCCATCTGCGTGTCTGCATGTCTGTGTGTGTCCATGTGTCCGCCTGCGTGCCTGTGGCTGTCCAGCTGTCCATGTGCATGCCGGTGTGCATGTGCATGTCTGTGTGTGTCCATGCGTCTGTCTGTGTGTCTGCGTGTCCATGCATGTGCATGTGTCCGTCTGCATGTCCCCGCGTGTCCATGTCCGTGTGTCTCCATGTGTCCGTCTGCATATCCACATGTGCCCATGTGTCTCCGTGTGTCCATCTGCGTGTCTGTGCGTGTCTGTGCATGTCTGTGTCCATCTGTGTGTCCACACATGTCTGTGCATGTCCATGTTTGTCCACACGTGTCCATGTGTCTGTCTGCGTGTCTCCATGTGTCTGTCTGCATGTCCAAGCGTGTCCATGTGTGTCCATCTGTCTGCCTGTGTGTCCATGTGTGTCCGTATGTCCGTCTGTGTGTCCACAAGTGTCCGTGTGTGTCCACACATGTCCGTGCATGTCCGTGTGTGTCCGTGTGTGTCTGTGCATGTCTGTGCGTCTGTCCGTGAGTCTGTGTATGTCCGTGTGTCCGTCTGCGTGCGGGTGTGCGTGTGTGCCGGGGGTGCGTGCGTGCGGCTGGGACGGGCTGTTCCTGTCCCTGGCGCTGTGCCCAGGGGCCGCAGGCGGGGGGGGGACACGAAGGGGGGCACCCACTAGCAGGGCGGGGGCATGCAAACGTATGCGAATGTATGCAAATGAGACGCCAGCCCACACGTGCATTGGCAGCTCCCACTCAGGACAGGCTGCCCCCACCCCCCCCGCACCTGTGGGAGCACTGAGGAAATGGGGGGGAACTGGGAGGAACCAGGCACTGACTGGGACCAGGATCAGGCTCTGACCGGGACCAGAACCAGGCTCTGACTGGGACCAGAGCCGGGCACTGACTGGGACCAGAACCAGGCTCTGACTGAGACCAGAACCGGGCAATAACTGGGACCAGTATCAGGCTCTGACTGGGACCAGTATTGGGCTCTAACTGGACCAGTATCAGGCACCGACTAGGACCAGTATTGGGCTCTAACTGGGACCAGAACCAGGCACTGACTGGGACCAGTATCGGGCTCTGACTGGGACCAGAACCGGGCACTGACTGGGACCAGAACCAGGCACTAAC
The DNA here is from genome assembly GCF_947461875.1 of Haliaeetus albicilla. Classification (NCBI taxonomy): domain Eukaryota; kingdom Metazoa; phylum Chordata; class Aves; order Accipitriformes; family Accipitridae; genus Haliaeetus; species Haliaeetus albicilla. The sequence continues at coordinate 72,667,685 of NC_091516.1, read as the reverse complement.
TAGGACCACTATCAGGCTCTAACTGGGACCAGTATTGAGCTCTGACTGGAAACCAGAACCGGGCACTAACTGGCACCAGTGCCAGGCACTAACTGGGACCAGTATCTGGCTCTGACTGGGACCAGTATCCAGCTCTGACTGGGACCAGAACCGGATCAGGGAGGGAGTGGGGGGTCCCCAATGCCTGGGTCCAACCTCTGTCTTGATTGGGGCGGGGGAGGTTACAGTGCAGGGAGGGGGACACAACACCCTGGACACCTGGGTCCCTTTTGCAGCCCCCATGGGGGCTCTGGGGACCCACTGAGGCTGGGGAGGGGACCCAGGTGTTCGGGGGGGGGGGGGCAAGCGGAGGAAGGTGGACAGACATCCTTAGCCACGTCACGCCAAGGCCACATGTGATGTACAAACATGCGCACGTGGGCCCCCTGCCCCCGTCCATCCCCCCCCAGGGTGAGCAGCACCACAGGTCCTCGCACACATGTGTATGCTGGTGGGGCGGGGGTCTCCTCATCCTCGCACACGCATGTGCACCAGGCGGGGACCCCAGTGTCACGTCACATCACATCACGTCACGCCCCCCCCCCCCCAGGCTGGCACAGCCTCACGCAGCTCCCTGCTGCCGCAGAGCTCGCACAAGGATGCACGTGGCTTGCACAAGGCTCACATGAGGCTCACACGAGGATGCGTGAGGAGGCGGAGGTGCAAGGCTCACATGAGGCTTGCACGAGGACACATCTTGCTTTTATGCTGATGCACGGGGGTGCACAAGGACGCCCCTGAGCCACCCCTCGTGTGAGGACCTCTCCCCCCATGCTCATTAGTGGGTGCCACACGGCACCACCAGCCACCCAGGGGGGTCCCACCCCCCTCCGGGGCTCCCCACACCCACGGGTGGACGGATCCTGTACCTTGCCCCCAAGAACTGCCCCAGGGCCCCCCCCCGTTTTGAGGGGGCGGATCCTGCCCCACCGCACCGGGACCCCTCCACAGGCCCCCCGAGGACCACACTGGCCTGGTCCTGTCCCCCGCCACCCCCAAGGGAGCACAACCTCCCTGGGGGGCCGGATCCTGCCCCCCCCCCCAACCGCCCCCAGGACCCCCCCCAGGGGTCAGACCCTGCCTTATCCCCTGGGAACCCCCTCCCAGGGGCCGGATCCTGACCCCCTCTTGGGACCCCCCCCAGGGACCCTCCCCCGGGGTCCCTGCCCCGGGACCCAACCCCCAGGGGAGGGATCCTGACCTCCCCAGGGGTCCCTACCCCAGGACCCCCCCCCAGGGGCCTGATCCTGAACCTCCTCAGGGTCCCTACACCGGGACCCACCCCCCAGGGGCCTGATCCTGACCCCCCGCGGGGTCCCTACCCCAGGACCCCCTCCCCCGGGAACCGGATCCTGCCCCGCCCCCGGTCCCCCCCTCGGCCCCGGGGGCCGGATCCTGCCCCCGTACCTCGCCCCGGGCCGCCCGTCCATGGCCGCCGCCGCCACCGCCCTCTGCGCGCCCGCACCCACCGCGCCGAGCCCCCTCCCCGGGCACGCCCCCCTCCCCGGACACGCCCCCTTCCCCACCACGCCTCGCCGCCGCCCCGCCCCTCCGGCGGCCGGCCAGAGCCCCCCGCCCCAGCCCCGCCCCCCCGGTGGCTCCGCCCGCCCCTGGCCCGCGGCCAAGACCCCAGCCCGCCCCCCTTGGCCCCGCCCACCACCTCCCCGGCCCAGCCCCACTGAATCGTAGTCCAGGCCGCCCCCCTCCCCGCGCCCCCCAGTCTATGCTCCGCCTCCCTCGGCGGCCGGCCAGAAGGCCCGCCCCGGTAGGCCCCGCCCCCTTGGCACCCGGCTAGACCCCGCCCCATCCAGCTTCGCCCCGCCCTTTCCGATGGGGCGGGGGGCAGCGGGCACACACACACCCCCCAGACCTACCCCCTGCCCCCTCGCGGGGGGCAGCGGGCACACACACACCCCCCAGACCTACCCCCTGCCCCCTCTCCGCCCCCCCCAACCCCCCCAACCCCCTGCACACCCTCCCCGGCCGGGTTGGGGGATCCAGGCCGCGGCACAGCCACTACCTGAGGGGTCCTCCCAAACCGCCCCCAAAATCCACCTGGAGACCCCCCCCAATTCCTCATGGCCGTTTCTAGACCCCCCCCGACCCGTCCCAGCCCCCCCCCATGACCGTTTCCAGACACCCCCCCCGAACTGTTTCCAGGCTTCCCCCTCCCCCCCGTATCCTGCCGCCGTGGCCGCGCCGCGGCCCCGCCCCTTTTTCCCGCCCCGCCCACTTTTTTCTTTAAACCCGCCCCTTTTTCTCTGCTCCTCCCACTTTCTCCCCGACCCGCCCCCCCTCATCCTCTGCTCATGCGTCCTGTCCGCTCCCTGTCCGCGGCGGCGCGGTGACCCGAAAGTGGAGCGGCGGCGGCGCCGTGACCCGGAAGTGATATCTGAGGACGGCGCGCTCGAGGGGACACGCAGGACGGGAGTGGAACCGCCATGTGAGGGGGGGGGCCGGGCCGGACCGAGCCGGGGAAGGAAGGGAGGATGGGATGGGATGGGATGGGATGGGATGGGATGGGATGGGATGGGATGGGATGGGATGGGGGGGCGGGCTGCGTCCTCGTCCCGCTCCTGCTGCCTCGCCCTGGCCCCGGGCCTCGGTTCGCCGCCCCCGTGGTCCCGCCCCGGCGGCTCCCGTGGCCCCCCCGTCGTCCCCGGTGTTCCCTGAGTCCCCGGTTCCTCGGCGCCGGTGTCTCCAGGCAACCCCGATTCTCTGGCCCTGGTGACCCAGGCACCTGCTCTGTCCCCGGGCACCCCCTGTTCCCGATCCCGGTGTCCCCTGCCACCCCTGGTTCCCCATCCCTGCCACTCCCAGTGTCCCCAGGCACCCCCAGTTCCCTATCCCAGTGTCCCGTGCAACTCTCAGTGTCCCCTAGGCACTCCCTGTTCCTCATCCTGGTGGGCCCTGCCACCCCCGGTGTCACCTGCCACTCCCACTGTCCCCAAACACCCCCAACCCCCCCATCCCCAGTATCCCCTGCCACCCCCAGTTCCCCATCTTGGTGTCCCCTGCCACCCCCTCGTGTCCCCTGCCACCTCGTGTTCCCCATCCCAGTGTTCCCTGGCATCACCAGCTCCCCATCCCCAGTGTCCCTTGCCAACCCGCAATGTCCCCAGCCACTCCCAGTGTCCCCAGGCACCCCTCATTCCTCATCCTGGTATCCCCTGCCACCCCCAATTCCCTGTCCCCAGTGTCCCCTGCCTTCCCCCGCTCCCCATCCCTGGTGTCCCCTGCCACTCCCAGTGTCTTCAAACACCCCCAACCCCACCATCCCCAGTGCACCCATCCCCAACAATGTCCCCATCTGACCGTCCCTTCTCCTGCTGTCCCCACGACATGCCCCTCGCTGTCCCTGTGCAGGAGCCTGCTGAACAAGCCCAAGAGCGAGATGACTCCGGAGGAGCTGCAGAAGCGGGAGGAAGAGGAGTTCAACACAGGGCCGCTCTCTGTCCTCACCCAGTCTGTCAAAAACAACACCCAGGTCCTCATCAACTGCCGCAACAACAAGAAACTTTTGGGACGCGTCAAGGCCTTTGACAGGTCCGTTTCCTTGTCCCCAAAATGTCCCCGAGAAGGTCCTCGGGGTTCTATGGGTGTTCAGCAGGGTTATCTTTGTGGGTCTTGGCCATGTTCCGGTGTGCCCAGGGCTGTTTCCTGCTCCTGCTTGCCTTCATCCTCAGCATTTATGATGTTCCCCTGGGTCACCTCAGGGTCTCCCCATGGTCCCCAATGTTCCCCTGGGTGACCCCACAGTCCCCAGTGTCCCCTGGGTCACACCAAGGTCCCCCCACGGTCCCCAATGTACCCCTGGGTCACTCCACGGTCCCCCCCCCAGTCCCTGCCACAGTCCCCAGTGTCCCCCTGGGTTACCCCAGGATCACCCCCAGTGTCCCCGTGGGTCACACCAATGTCTCCTTGGGTCAACCCAGGATCCCCCCAGTGTCTCCCCACAGTCCCTGCCCTGGTTCCCACAGTCCCCAGTGTCCCTCTGGGTCATGCCAGGGTCCACCCATGGTCCCCAATGTCCCCCAGGATCCTCCCACGGTCCCCAGTGTCCCCCTGGGTCACCCCAGCATCCCCCCACAGTCCCCAGGGTCTCCCCATGTCCCCAATGTCCCCAAAATGCTCTCTGGGATCTCTCGGGTGCCTACTGTCCCCTTGAATCACCCCCAAAGTGTCCTCCGGGGTCCCCCTGGGTCACCCAACGGTCCCCAATGTCCCCACAGTGTCCTCCAGGGTCTCCCAAAGTCCCCTCAGGTCCCCCATGTCCTGCCCTGGTGTGACCCAGCATCTCCCTGATCCCTTGTGTTCTCCTCCAGGGCCCCTACTGTCCCTTTGAGTGCCCCTGGGGTCCCCAAATTCCCTGGAGGTCCCGCTGGTGTTCCCCACCCCTCCTTCTGGTACTGCAGGGTCCCCAAAATCTTACTGGGGCCCCCACAGAGCCCCCCCAAATTTCTCCTGGTCTCACTCCCATCTCCTCCCCATGTCCCCCTGCTCCATCCCAACCCCTCCATGTCCCCTCAGGGGACTCACAGCCCCCTTCCTCGGCTCTGGGGGACCCCCCTGAATGTGTGTCCGCACCACCACCACCACCTTTTCCCCCCACCAGGCACTGCAACATGGTGCTGGAGAATGTCAAGGAGATGTGGACGGAGGTGCCCAAGAGCGGGAAGGGGAAGAAAAAGTCCAAACCGGTCAACAAAGACCGCTACATCTCCAAAATGTTCCTGCGCGGTGACTCTGTCATCGTCGTCCTGCGTAACCCCCTCATCGCCGGGAAGTAGGGACCCCCCACACACCCTGCCAGGATCCCTTGGGACCCCGAGACCCCCCTACCACCACCCCCCACCCCAGCGTCGGGATGTTCGGGTCCTCTGGGAGCCGTTGGCGTCCCATTGAGCCTCCACACATCAGCCTTGGGCTGGCCCCAACCTGCCTGGACCCTCCCCCTGCCCCGATTTCTTACCGGCCCCCCCCTAGGCTCTCACACAAGGACTCCTTCCCTGTCTTGCCCTCCCCCCCCCGGGGGGGGTATTTTGGTGGGGCTACTTCCCCCTGGGGTGCCTGAGCCCTCCCTGGGGAGGGGGACAGAATGGGGGGGGGTCATGTGTGTATATCCACCCCCCCAGGCACTGTGCTCACACCCCCTGGGGCAATAAAGCTGTTTTGTTACTACCTGGTGTCACCCTCTGTCCCCTCCCGGGGCCGATTTACCCCCTTCAGTGCCGATTTACCCCCGGGGGTCTCCCAGCCCCTGTTTGCCCCGGCGCGGGAAAACGGGGCGGGGGGGGGAGGGGGGGGTGGTGGTGGAAGTAAGAGTGCAGGGGCGGAGCTAGCGGTGGCCCCGCCGCTTACGAGACCACGCCCTGCGTCTCTGCGAGAAGCCCGCTGCCCACGTTGGAACATTTGTGCTGGGCGCAAGGCCGCGCCCACCCAGCCGAGGCCTCGTCCAACCGGTAGAGCCGCTTGCGCGATCTCCGCCCATTTCTCTAAGCCATGCCCTTTCCGGCGCAGGTCACGCCCCGCCAGAGTCTGGCGGCGGTGTCGCTGGGGCGAGGTGCGAGCGCGGGATTCCTGGGCCACGCCCCTTCGGGCTTAATTGAGGGGGAGTCGGGCCTGGGGGTCCCCCGGGGGCCGTTTGACCCCCCCCGGGGCTGTTTGACGCCCGGCACTTGCCCCCCCCCCCGGCAGATGCGGCAGCCGAGGGGCAGCGCCGGGGACCAGAAGCCGCCCCGCAGCCACCGGTGAGGGGGGGGCGGGAGGGGGCACCGTGTCCCACCGTGTGTCACGCTTCCCCCCCCCCCGTGTCACCCCCTGGGTGTCCCCACGGTGGACCCACGGTGTCCCCGCTGTGCCCCTCCCGGTAACCCCCTGTCGCTCCCCAGCCCCCCGGTGTCACACACACCCCCGGTGTCACCCCCCCCTCCGTGTCGCCCCCCCCCCGACGTCCCCCCCTAGTGTGTCTCCATATCCTCCTCCCCCACTGTCCCCTCCCCCACGGTGCCCCCCCTTTGTGCCCCCGCCCGGTGTCCCCCCATGTTCCCTCTCTGTGTGTCGCCCCCCCACCCCCCCCGCGGTGTCCCCGTTCCCCCCCCCCCCAGGTCCTCCCCCCGGGACTGGCGCTCGCTGCTGCCCGACCTGGAACGGATGGTGCCGTGGCCCCGCGGCGGGGGGGGGGACCACACCCAGGTAGGGAGGGGGAGGCACCCTGGGGCGGGGGGGCATCCTGGGGGGGGACGATGGCACCTGGGTGCTGGGGAGGGGGGCAGGAGGTCTGGGGAGGGGGCCTGGGTGCCTGGGGGGTCTAGCGGGGGGTGCTGGGAGGGGGGGTGCTGCATCCCCTGGCTCCTCTGGACCACCCCCCCTCCCAGACACAGGTGCTAGAGAACGTCCTGGGGTACATCCAACACCTGCAGAGGACCCTGAGCATTGTCCGGGGGGGGGCAGGTAATGGGGACCCCCCCCCAGGATCTCCCCACCCCCCATTCCAGCACCCCCTCCTTTGACCCCTCCCCTCCTGATTTTTGATACCCTCCCTGGGACCCTCCACCCATTGGGTCCCCCCCAATCCCCTCCTTTGCCCCCCTCCCCAAGCCCTCCAGGCTCCCTGCCAGCCCCTCTGCCCACTCGGGGGGACCCCCCCCAGTGAAACCCCTCCCAATCCCCACAGGCCACCCCAGTGACAGTGACACTGTGGAGGTGGGACCAAGCGCTGAGGCCACACAGGGGTAGGTGATATGGGGGGCACACTACCAAACTGGGGGGTGGGGGCACCCCAAGGTGCTGACCCCCCCCTCACCCCCTCCCCAGGCAGCAGCTGGTGCCCTACGAGGAAGAGGAGGAGGAGGAGGAGGAGGAGGAGGAGGAGGAGGAGATGGCGGGGGGCAGCAACCCCTGGCTGGGTCCTACTGGGCCCTACTGGGAGGCACTGGGTGGGGAAGAGGGGTTCCCCCTGTCCCCCCCCCAGCAGCAGGGAGGGCTGCTGGGGCTCAGCCCCTCCCTACTGGCCTCTCCGCCCCCCCCGGGCCCCCCCGATGAAGTGATAAAAGGTGGGTTTGGGGGAGGGGGGTGACAATGTGTGTCCGTGTGTGTCCGTGTGTGTGTGTGTGTCCCCGTGTATGTGTGTGTGTCCCAAGCTCAGTGTCACCCTGTCGTCCCCCCCCAGCCCTCTTCGCAGACGTCTATCTCAGCCCACAGGTGGGGACTGTTACCCCCCCTCAGTGTCACAGACACACCCCCACCCCCATGTCCCGTCCCCCCACCTCCCGGTATCACCCCCCCCCCAGGGGACACAACTGTCCCCGCAGGCCCCAGCAGCGGCACCACAGGAGGGGGCGGCCGATGGCAGCCCCGTGTCCTCGGGGGTGGCCTTGGGGATGGGGGGGGCACCGTGGGGACAGTGGGGATGGGGACAGGGTGCCCCCCCGCGGCCAAAGAAGAAATGCGTGAACGGGTTCATCATGTTCTGCCGCCTCAACCGAAAAGCCTACATCAGGTGGGGATATGGGGCCAGCGCAGGGGGAGGGACATGGGGGGGACATGGGGACCCCAGGGAGGATGGGGACACAGGGACCCTGAGGGGGACATGGGGGCATGGGCTGTCCCTACAAAGGATGGGGACATGGGGACAGTGGGGGGGACACAGGGTCCCCAGGAAGGATGGAGACATTGGGGGGGATATGGGGACAGTGGGGGGGAAATGAGGACCCCAGGAAGATGGGGAGCCTGGTGACATGGGGGGGGCCCAGGGAGAAGAGGGACATGGGGACACCATGGGGACCCCAGGAGGATGGGGACAGTCAAGGGGGACATGAGCTCGGGGGGGGACGGGACATGGGATCCGGGGTGGGGGGGTTGTCCCGGGGTGGTGACACCCCTGGTGATGGTGCCAGAGCCCACCCGGGTCTGGCCTCCACCGTGGCCACACGGGAGCTGGCACAGCTCTGGCGCAGCCTCAGCCCCGATGAGCGTCGCCCGTACTGGTACTGGTACATACTGGTTCATACTGGGTGACCGGACACCTGGGTGTGTGTCCCAGCCCGCGGACACCGGGGGTCCCCTGCAGTGTCCCCTGTGTCCCCCACAGCCTGCGGGCCCGACGGTTCAGCCGTTTGCACAACCGGATGATACGGCCGGACGGTGATGAGGACAGTGACACCGACTCCCCTGTGCCCCTCCAGCTGCTGCTGGCCGCCCACGCTGGCACGCTTGAGGGGGGCCCTCTGCCACCCTGATGTCCCCTCCTGTCCCTCCTCCCTGTCCCCGTCCCCATCCCTGTCCCAGTACCCTCACCACCCCTGTCCCTCTCCCTCCTCTGTCTTTGTCCCCATCCTGTCCCCATTCCCCACCCTTGGGGACAGCCCCATTCCTACTGGTTTTAACCCCAAAACTGTTTATTTGCCTTGGGGAGGCTGGTTCTGCCCTGGAGGGGGATGGGGGCACCCTGGGGACCCCCGCAGGGACATCTGAGGACCCCCCAGGGCAGTGGCCGTCCCAGCCAGGTGCTTGCCAAGTTGGGCAATAAAAATCCCTTCTGCGTCTCTGTTCCTGCTCTTTGTCCCTCTGTGTGTCCCCAACCAGGCCGACAGCTTCATCAGAGCTGTTTATTTGGGGGGGCAAGGGGGGATGTCCAGGCCCCCCCTCAATTCTTCTTGGGCCTCGAGGCCTGAGCCAGTGACCACAGCGAGTAGCAGGTGCCTGCAGGAGTGGTGGTGGGAGCTCAGGGACCCTCTCCCTACCCCAGAGAACCCAGGTGTCTGGGCCCCCCCTGCCGCCCCCCCCCCAAAAGGTACCCAGGTATCTGGCTTCTTGGTCCCCCTTAGCCACCCCACCCCCCTGCCACCAGACCCAGGCATCCCAGCGGACATTGTCCCCACCCCCGCTAAAAATAGAACCCAGGCGTCCTATTCCCCGCCCCCCCCCCACAGGGGACCCGGCTGTCCTCCCCCCCCCAGGGGCCCTGCTGTCCCCCCCGGCCGTACCCACAGAGCAGACCAGGGTAGTGAAGTGGTAAAGGGCCGAGTCCATGGCCCCCCCCTTGAGATGCACCGGCAGCCCGTTGTCCTCCTGGAGGGGGACACGACAAGGAGCATCAGGGGGATCGGCTCCCCCCATCCCCAAGGGACTCAGGGGTCCGGGTTCTCCCCCCTCACCTGGAAGAGCTTCTGGTGCTCTCGGACGCGGTTGTGGAGGTGCCGGGGGGGGGCGGCGGGACCCAGCGACCGCAGCAGCCCAAAGCGGGCGGCCTTGGGAGGGGAGGGGGGGGGGGCGGGTGAGGGGGGGCTCGGACCATTCCCCCCCGCTCCGGGACAATCCACCTGATCATCTGCACCCCCATAACCACCACTGTCCGGAGACACCCTCCACGCCCATAAATCCCCCTCTGCAGGGAGCCCCCCCCTCATAGGCCCCCCCCTCCCGTGACCCCTTCATAGGGCTCTTCCCATGACACTCCCCCCAAAGACCCCACTCCCAGGGACACCCACACTCCCCAAACCCTCTCTGGACATCCCCATCTCCCCCCTTCCCATAGGCCCCCCCCCCCCATAGGGCCCCCCGACATGCTCCCCCCCAAATACAGGCCCCCCACCCCATAGTGCCCCCCCCATAGCGTGTGTGTGTCCCCCCAGGACCCCTTGCTCGGTACCCGCAGGACCCTCATGCTCAGCTCGGACCGATCGTCCTCTGCCACCACAAAGGGCACCGGGGGGGGAGGGGGGAAAGACACGGAGGGGGGCGGGGGCCGGGACAGGGACGGCCCCCGGTGACACCCGGCCCCGTGCATGTGGTGTCACGTGTCAGGGTGCCACCCCCCTCCCCGTCCTCAAAGCCCTGGGCCCCCTCTCTGCCCCCCCCGTCCCCATCGCTGTGACCCCTCCATGTCCCCAGTGACCCCCAGTGTGTCTTCGTCCCCCCCCAATGTCACCTTGGTGTCCCCATGGCCGGTCCTGGACCTCATGTCCTTGTGTCCCCATGGGGACGTGGCGGGGGGGGGGATGACACAGCAAGCAGTGAAAAGAGGGGACAGGGGGTGACACAGCCCATGGGACCCCACCCCGGGGGGGGGGGGGGGAAGAGACCAAGTCCCTGGGGCGCAAAGGGGGCTGGGGGGGGAATTAGGGGGTTATTAAGGGCTGGGGTGGAGGGATTAGCTCCTCGGGGGGAGCAATTAGGGGCTGGGGGGGGTGTCACAGTGTTGGGTGGGGGCACAAAGGGAGCCTGGGGGACATTTGGGGCGGGGGAGTTGGGGACATCAGGGTAGAAGGCGGGGCAAGCTGTGCTGGGGCAGGTATTGGGTATTAGGGGTGGGGCGGGGGGGGGCACTGAGGGGGTGGGGTCCCGATCGCTGGGGGGGGCATTGTCTTGTCATCCCCCCCCCCCCCAGCAGCAGCACAGGGTTTTTGGCAAAGGGCTTTATTGAGGCACGACCCCCCCAGACACCCCCCCCAAAAAAACACCAAATAAATATACAATAAAAAGCAACCAGCATTAAAAAGGGCAATCTGGGGGGGGGGAACATGACGGACAGCACAGGGGGGGCCCGGGAGGGGGGGGCCCAGACTATCACACAGTGATAAGGCGGCGGTGATGAGCCCCCGGGGGGGGCAATGGGGTGGGGGGTGGGGCTTCACGGCTGTACAACTATACAAGGGAGGAGGCCCCGTGGGGGTTTGCGGGGCCCTAGCCTGGGGTAGTGTTGGGGGGCCCCCCCAGGGGCCTTCAGGCTGGAACTGCCCCTGGGGGGGGTATAGTGCCCTCGGGGGGGGGGGGGTGTAGAGCCCCCCCCCAGGGCTGTATATGGAGCCCTGACCTGCCCCTGGGGGTCTATAAGGCCCCTAATTGCCCCCGGGGGGTATGTAGTGCCCCCCCCCGGGTAAATAGATCCCACAGGTGCCCCTGGGGGGGGATGTAGTGCACCCCCCCGGGGGTAGATTGAGCCCATAACTGCCCTGGGTGTGGGGGGACACACACAGAGCCCTTAACTACCCCTGGGGGTATGGAGAAAACTCCCCTGAGGGACAAGACCAGGGGGGAGAGCACATAGAGACTTTAACTGCCCCGAGGAGGTATGTAGAGCCTATAAGTGCCCCCAAGGGGGTATCTAGAGCTCATAATTGCCCTTGGGGGTATATATAGAGCCTGTAAGTGCCCCCAGAAGGGAACACAGAGCCCATAACTGCCCCCAGAGGTATATAGAGCCCCTAAGTGCCCCCAGGGGAGGTATATAAAGCCCCTAAGTGCCCCCAGAGGGGTAACACAGAGCCCATAATTGCGCCCAGAGGGCTATATAAAACCCATAGGTGCCCTCTGCACCCCCCAGCCAGGCTCCCGGGGGGGAGGGGTTGGGCAGGAGAGTACCGAGACCTCCCTGGGGTGCCATGAGCTGTAGGTCAGCAGCTGGGCTCACCTCCCTGGGGCAGCAGGGCTCGGGAAGGTGACAAAGGCCACTCTGCCACCCCGTATCCTTCTGTGTGTGTGTCTCCTGCCCCCCACCCCCCCGCCCCGCGCCGGTGTCACACGAAGACCTTGGCAAGGGCGTCAGCGCCGGCGCTGGCACTGAGGGCCCGGCTGGGGTGGAAGGCGACGGCGTGGACGGCTTCCTCGTGTTTCTTGCGGTGTGCCGTCAGCTCTTGCACGCACGTCTTGTGAGCCAGGTGCCAGAGGCGCAGCGAGCAGTCGTGACCTGCAGTGGGGGGGGGGGGGGGGGAGGGAACTCAGGTATTTGGCCGGCGGGGGGACGATTGACACTAGGATGATGACACTCCCAGGCATCCGGGGGGGATGAGATGGAGGTGGGTACAGCGGCGGCAGCAGCAGGGAGGGGACATGGGAGGTTGGAAGACACATAAAAGGTGCAGGAGGGGGGGGTTGCAGGAATTTGGGGGAACTTCAGGTCCTCTGGGTCAGCCCAGGGTGGTGACAGCACAGGGAGGGCACAGGAGCAAGATGCAGGAAGCAGTGGCCGAGGAGCGCTGAAACCTGGTGCTCTCATTACGCAGATGAGCAGCAGGACGAGGACAGGGACACTTACTGCCGGACATGAGGAAGACACCGTTGGGATCAACAGCCAGGCAGGTGACAGCATCCAAGTGGGCCACCATGGAGTGTACGACTTTACCTGGTGGTGGGAAAGGGGAGTGACAGTGGCGACAGGGATGTCCCCAACCCCCTCCCCCAGCCTCATTAGGGCTAACGAAGGCCCCAAACAAACCAACCTGTCCGGTTGTCGAGGAAGCGGATGCCGCGGTCATCGCTGGCGGTGATGGTGAGGGGCTGTGAAGGGTGGCTCACCACCTGGTTGATCTGGCTGCCACCTGTGTGGGGACACCAGGATCAGGTCCCATCGCCCCTGTGGCAGTGACATGGGGGACACGGGGGACACCTGTCACAGTGAGACTCACCACCACCCGACCGGGCCTCAAGCACCAAAAGAGGTCGAGCCACCTCCACGTCGTAGAGCACCGCGGTGCCCGTCTGGAAAGCCGCTACAGCATGGCCAGGTTGGGTGGCCGAAAAGGTGACAGAGGTGGGGACACCATGCTCTGCAGGGGAAGGGGGGACAGGGAGGGTGACAGGGGGGTGGTGGGGATGTCCCCAATGCTGAGGGGATGCCCCCCCCACCCGGCTCACCGCTCTGGGCGTCATAGGTGCTGAGGCAAGCGCCGTCCTCGCGCTGGGGGTCCCAGATACGGACAGTGCCGTCAGCGGAGCAGGAGGCCAGGCGGTCGCCAGTGGGGTTGAAGGCCAGGCCCCAGACAGCGTCCCCATGACCCTCCAGGACACCACTGAGCACGCCAGGGTCTGTGGACACCGGGAAAGGTCACCTCAGGGCAGGGGGGACGGGGGAACAGGGTGGCTGGGGGGGTGATGCGGCAGCTGGGATGGGTGGCATTGCAGCCAGAAGGGTGGCATGACAGCCAGAGGGGAACACTGTGGTGACGTTGCAGCTAAAAGGGGTGACACCATGCAGATGTCACCCACGTCATCCCTGTCGCTGTGTCGTCCCCCCCACCCCCAGCAGGAAGGGGAGAGGACACCCACCATAGCCGTCATAGGGGTCCATGTCGAGGTCAGGCAGGTGCCAGCAGCGGATGCGGGCGTCCACGCCAGCGCTGCAGCACAGGGCGCTGTCACGGCCCATGGCAACAGCGAGCACCGGGCCCCTGCGGGGACAGGGACAAGGTGACAGGGAACCCGAGGTGTCCCCAGAGCCACCCGCTCCCCCCACCAGACTGGCCCGTGTCCCCCCACCTGTGTCCACGGAAAGCGTACACCGGCTCCACGTCCAGCGCCGCGTTCCTGGAAAGGGGACAAGAGTGAGGTGACAACCATACCTGGCGGGGGTGGGGGGGAGCGTCCCCATCCTTGTCACCCCTCTGTCACCCCCCCAGCACCCACTTTTTGGGGGCGACGGGTTTCTGGAGGTTCCAGAGCTTGAGGGTGCCGTCCTCGGAGGCAGTGAGCAGGGCAGCCTCGGCGGGGTGGAAGGCCAGACCCCGCACGGCATCGTAATGGCTGCGCAGGGTGAACTTGGGGCTCCACGTCTTCTTCAGGGCATCCCGGCCCTCTGGCAGCTGTGGGGACACAATTGGGGGGGGGGGGGGGGGGGGGCGGGACACGACAGTGGTAGGGGACAGTGGCCATGGGGCAGTGGCACCCCACAGCCCCAGCTGGAGCTCGAAGCAGGTGGCTTTGGGCAGTGAGGAGGGGATGAGGGGTGTCCTGGTTTCAGCTGGGATAGAGTTAACTGTCTTCCTAGTAGCTGGTACAGTGCTATGTGTTGAGTTCAGTATCTGAAGAATGTTGATAACACTGATGTTTTCAGTTGTTGCTCAGTAGTGTTTACACTATAGTCAAGGTTTTTTTCAGCTTCTCATGCCCAGCCAGGGCACCTGACCCAAACTGGCCAACGGTGTATTCCATACCATGTGACATCCCATCTAGTTTAGGAACTGGGAAGGGGGGGCAGGGATTCGCCGCTCAGGGACTGGCTGGGTGTCGGTCGGAGGGTGGTGAGCAATTGCCCTGCGCATCATTTGTACATTTCAATCCTTTTATTACTACTGTTGTCATTTTATTAGTGTTATCATTATCATTATTAGTTTCTTCCTCTCTGTTCTATTAAACCGTTCTTATCTCAACCCAAAAGTTTTACTTCTTTTCCTGATTTTCTCCCCCATCCCACTGGATGGGGGGGAGTGAGTGAGCGGCTGTGTGGTGCTTAGTTGCTGGCTGGGGTTAAACCACAACAAGGGGGCATCAAAGGGATGTGATGGGGACTGGGGTTGTCCAGGGTGGATAGTCATGGGGGTTTGGGGACATGACAGTGACAACAGAGCCCAGGGAATGCTCAGGGCAGGTTTGGGGACACAGCAGGGACAGCAGAGCCCAGGGGAAGCTCAGGGCCATGTTTGGGGACACAACAGGGAGAGTGGAGCCCAGGGAATGCTCAGGGCCACGTTTGGGGACACTATGGGAACAGCGGAGCCCAGGGGACACTCAGAGAAGGTTTGGGGACACAATGGGAACAACAGAGCCCAGGGGACACTTAGGGCCACATTTGGTGACACAACAGGGACAGCAGAGCCCAGGGGATGCTCAGAGCATGTTTGGGGACACCATGGGGACATTGGCAGGTCACTCACATCACAGCTGAGCTCGTTGTCATTGGTGACAGTCAGGTCGGCCAGGTCTCCCAGGCTGACGGCACCACCACCAATGCTGTCCATGATGAAGACGTCGGAGGAGATACCCAGAGACCCTGTGGAGGGGAACAGCTGGGGGCAGCCCTGGGGAACGAGGGCACCTCCAGGGAACACAAGGACCACCCCAGGGGGATGGGGACCCCCAGGACCATACCTTCATGAGGCCGCGGTGGCCCTGCAGTGGCAGGTTTCGGTGGGAGCCCGTCCACATCCCGCAGGTCGGCCAGCATCCCCTGCAGCCGGCCCCGGCGGCTCTCTGCTGGGACATGGGGGTCAGGAGGTTCCGTGTCAAAGTCGGGGGTGGGGGGGTCAAGGGGCATCCACCCAAATCCACTACTCCCCCCGCACCGCCCCCCAGCAGTATTCACCGAGCTCCACACCCTCCCCGGTCCGCCGCCTAGCGCCATTCTCCCCAGAGCCCAGGAAATCGAACTCGTTGAGGGCATCCTCTGAGTCTTCATCATCATCCTCATCCTCCACCTCAGGCAGAAGGGGTTTGGGGGTGAGCTGAGGAAAGGAGGAACAGGGGGGGTGTCACAGCCTGTTTTGGGGTGGACCCCCAAAGCCACCAGGAGACAAGATGGTGGAAACAGGGGGTACAAGTGCTGCTCCCTGCAGCCACTGGGTTTGTGGGATCCCCCTGGGATTTGGGGAATGCCCGGTTTGGGGGACCCCCCCAGCTTTGGCGGATGCCTCAGATTTAGGGGACGCACCCCCCCCTCCAAGTCTAGGGGACACCCAGGTTTGGCAGACACACCTCCTCCCAGCTTTGGGGGACCCCCAGATTTGAGGGACACCCCTGAGGTTTGAGGGAGCCCTCCAGGTTTGGGAGACTCCTCCCCAGGTTCGGGGGGATCCCAGATTTAAGGGACACCCTCCCCCCCACCAGGTTTGGGGCATGCTGAGGTTTAGGGGATCCCCACCCTTGGGGAGCACCTCAGGTTTGGGGCATGTCCAGTTTGCGGAATGCCTCAAGTTTGGGGGACCCCCCCAGGTATGGGGGATGCCTCAGATTTAGGGAGCATCCCTCCCCAGGTCTAGAGGACACCTAGGTTTGGGACCCACCCCACTCCCCCAGCTTTGGGGGTGCCCAGGTTTGATGGACACCCAACTTTGGGGGACACCCCCACAGATTTTTGGGGAGCTGCTTACCTTGACTCGCTGCTTCTTGTGCTGGGGCTGGGTGGAGGGAGGAAGGGTCTCAGCATCCTCATCCTCGTCACTGTCCTCATCCTCACCACTGGGCGGAAAGGGGACCTGCTCCAGGCACCCCCCGCCCCCCCGCTCCTCCGTCTCCTTCCCAGCATTCCTGAGGATGGGAAACACCCATGTTAAGTTGCAGGGGGGGGCCCAGTGAAGCCCCCAAAACACCCCAAACCTTCCTCCCCCCACTCCTTACCTCTGGATCTGCTCCTCGATCCGCCGCACCAGGAGGGAGTCTGCGGTTGGGGGGCTTCCAGGAGCCGGGGAGGTCGGGGGACCGCGACCCAGCAGTGAGCGAACCCGGCGCGACCGCATGTCCAGGATGGTGTCACTGTACCCCACTTCTTCCAGGTACCTGGCGGGGGGGGGAAACACACGGAAAGGGTGTGCTCAGGACACCCCAAAACCTACTGCCCCCCCTCCTCTGCTGTTGTAGGCCCCCGCTCCACTCACTGCCGCAGCAGCTGCCGTCCCTCCTTCCAGGCCAGTGGGCCACCCTCCAACGATGTCACCTCCGTGGGGCCGTTGGACACTGTGGGATGGGGGGCACATTTTGGGGGTCAGACACCCCAAAACCCACGTTTCACCCCCCCTCACCAGGGACAGGCACACTCACCCGGCTCTGTCCCCTCTGGTTTCTTCTCCCCTGGTGTCAGCTCGGTGCCGAATTTTAGCTTGTGGTACTTGGACCTGGAAGGAAGAGGAGGTGGGGGACAGGTGACAGTGGCCCCAAAACGACGGGGGGTTGGTGGCTCCCCCGACAGGAGGAGGGGATGGTGACGCCCAAAATGAGCAGGGGGACCACTGAGTTTTGGGGTGTCACCCACCTCTCCTGTTTCAGGGCATATTCCAGCATCTTGATGCGGCGCACCAGGTCCGTCTTGAGGTTCTCCTGCCCCTTGCGCTCACCCTGCAGAAAGGCCACCTGCGCCTGCGGGGACACGGCAGGGACACAGTGACAGGGGACCCCTCCCAGCCACCACTGCCCCCCCCCAATAACACCCCACTCCCACAATGCAAAAGCTAGGGGACAAGGGGGTGGGGAGGGCTGCAGGGAGGACATCATGTTTGGAGGGGCATGAAGGGTGGGTGACACAGGGACAAGTGGCACCAGCCCACCGGGACAGGAGGTGGCACTGACGCCTGCCTAGGGAGTGACATGGATGGCCCTCAGGCTTGGTGACAGTCCTGGGAGGGACACCGCTGGCCCCAGGTGTGACACTGGTGGCTCCAGAACTCGGTGCCTGTCCTGGGAGGGACATTTGAGGTCCCAGGAGTGGCACCAGTGGCCCCAGAGCACAGTGACTGTCCTGGGAGGGACACCAGTGGCCCCAGGAGTTACCCCGGTGGCCCCACAGCTCAGTGCCAGCCCTGTGAGAGACATTTATGGGCCCAGGAGTGACACTGGTGGCCCAAGGAGTGACACCAGTGGTCCCACAGCTTGGTGCCAGTCCTGGGAGGGACACCAGTGTCCCCAAGAGTGACACTGGTGGTCCCACAGCTCAGTGCCAGTCCTGGGAGGGACAATGGTGTCCCCAGGGCTTGGTGACAGCCCTGGGAGGGACATAGGACACTGGTGGCCCCACTAGTGACACCAGTGGCCCCAGGACCAGTGCCATAAGCTGGGGGCTCGGTGACAGGGGTGGGGGGGTCCCCAGAAGCAGGGCAGGGGGACGCAGCCAGTGCTCTGAGATGGGGTGACCCCATCCCTGTTATTGGGGCTGGTGGTCCCCAGGTCCCCAATACTGGGGTGCAGGGGGGGTCCCTGATACCAGGGCATGGGGATCCTTGATACACGGGCACAGGGGAGCCATTGAAGTGAAGCAGGGGATCCCCAATACTGGGGCTGAGGGTCCCCTATACTGGGATGCAGCGGGTCCCCAATCCTGAGGCTAGGGGGTCCCTCATACCGGAACTGAGGGTCCCCAATTCCAAGGCAGGGCGTCCCTGATACCGGGGGGGGGGGACCCCAGTACTGGGGCTGGGCTTCCCCAGTAGTAAGGTGCAGGAGAGGTCACCCATACTGGGGTGGGGGGATCCTCAATACCAAAGCCTGGGGTGGGGGGATCCTCAATACCAAAGCCTGGGGTGGGGCCCAATACCGGGGTGGGGGATCCCCAATAAGAGGGTGGGGTACACCCTCATACTGGGGTGGGGGGATCCCCAATACCGGGGTGGGGGTGACCCTCACACCAGGGTGGGGGGTCCCCAACAACAGGGCAGGGGGACCCTCACAGTGGGGGTGGGGATCCCCAATACTGGAGTGTGGGGGTCCCCAATATCAGGGCTCGAGGATCCCAAAGCCCAGGGCTGGGGGGTCCCTCACACCAGGGTGGGGCAATCCCCAATAACAGGGCAGGGGGGCCCTTACACTGGGGTGGGGGGTCCCCAATAACAAGGCAGGGGGACCCTCACAGGGGGGTGGGGATCCCCAATACTGGAGGGGGGGTCCCTAATAACAGGGCAGGGGGACACTCACGGGGGGGTGGGGGGTCCCTCACACCAGGGTTGGGGGGGTCCCCAATACCGGGTGGCCCTCACACAGGGGTGGAGAGTTCCCCAATAACAGGGCACGGGGAGCCTCACACAGGGTGGGGAGGACCCTCACAGGGGGGTGGGGATCCCCAATACCAGGGCCGGGGGGGACCCTCACACCGGGCTGCAGGATCCCCAATACCGGGGCCGGGGGATCCCCGATACCGGGCCGGGGGGGGACCCTCACATCGGGGCCAGGGCGGGGGGGGGGTTCCCCGGTCCCGGCTCCCCCGCCCCCGCCCCGGTGCCGCCCCCCGCTCCCACCGCCCGGCGGCCATTTCCTCCCAAGATGGCGGCAGCGGCGGCGGCGGCGGCCCCGGTAACCCCCGGCGGGGCGGGGCGGGACGGTGGGGGGGGGTCCCAGGGAGGTGGGGGGTGTCCCGGGCGCGGCGCCGGTACCTGGAGCTCGGCCCGCTCCGCCTCCCAGCGCCCCTTCTCGGCCTCGAAGCGCGCCCACTCGTGCTGGATGAAGTGCAGGATGCCGGGCAGGCTCAACCCGCCACGGCCCGTCGGTTCGGGCCCGGCCCCGGGGCTGGGACCGGGGGGAACCCCGGCGGGGGGCGGCTGGGCCCTCGCCGCCGCCGCCGCCCGCTCCGCCGCCATCACGGCTGCCACAAAGGGAGCCACAGGGCCGCCGCCGCTTCCTGCCAGAAAGGGAGCCGGAAGTGGGGGGGCGGGGCCGGCCCGCCGTTGCCGCGGCAACAGCGCGCGCGGGCGGTACGGGGGGACGGGGGGGACACGGGGCTGCCAGGACGGGACGGGGCAGGGCGGAGGGGGCCGTAGGGGTTGTAGGGGCTATAGGGGACGGGGTATAGGGGCTATAGAGGGTCTATAGGGTATGGGGGCTATAGGGGCTGCCGGGGACGGGGGGCTATAGGGGCTGACGGGAGCCTATAGGCGACCGGGGGGGTGGTCTAGGGGCTATAGGGGCTACCGCGGGCCTATAGGGGTTATCGGGGATGGGGGGGTATAGGGGATGGGGGGGACAGGGGGAACATGGGACTATAGAGAATGGGGGGGTATACGAACTATAGGGGATGGGGGTATAGGGGATGGGGGTATAGAGACTATAGGGGACCAGGGTATAGGGGATATGGGGGACAGGGGGAACACAGGGCTGTACGGGACAAGGGGGTATAGGGGAGGCAAAGGATGCAGGGGGCCTATAGGGCACGGCGGGTATAGGGGCTACAGGGGACCGGGGTATAGGGGATCCAGGGGACAGGGGGAACACAGGACTGTAGGGGACAAGGGGGTATAGTGGATGCAAGGAATGCAGGGGCCCTATAGGGGATAGGGGGTATAGGGGCTGCAGGGGGCCTATAGGGGTCTGGGTGGGCTATTGGGGACAGGGGGGTATAGGGGCTGGGGAGGACGCAGGGGATATAGGGGAAGGGGAGCTATAGCGATCAGGGGGCATCGGGAACAGAGGGGCACAGGAGCTGTAGGAGAAGGGGGACTATAGGGGACAGGGGCATGACAGGGGCTATAGGAGATGAAGGGAGATAGGAGACTGTGGGGATGGGGGACAGTGAGGCTATGTGGATGGGGCCTATAGCGGATGGGGGCTATAGGGCATGGGGGGGTGCTAGGGGGCTATAGGGGATGGGCAGCATGGAGGCTATAGAGGACAGGGCTAGGGGGGACTATAGGCGATGGGAGGCATAGGAGAGGGAAGTACAGGGCCTATAGGGAATGGGGGATAGAGGGGAAGGGGTACAGGGCACCATGGGGAGGATATAGGGTATAGAGGATATAGGGAATGGGGCTATGGGCGCTATAGGGGAGGCTGGTGTGGGTCCCTAAGGGACGTATAGTGGATGGGGGACACAGGGAGTTGTTGGGGCTATAGGGGATGGGGGGCTATACGGCAAGGGGGCTATGGGGGACTTGGCAAGGGCACATATGGGGGCTATAGGGGTGTACAATGATGGGGATGCACTGCGGTTTAGGAGGGGTTACAGAGGGGGTATGGCAGTGCATGGGGACATATGGGGTGCATACGGCGTGCCTATGCATGGTGATAGGGGGACGTATGGGAGCGTACTGAGGTACATGGGGGTATGGAGAGCTATAGGGGAGTACAGGGTGTGGGATGTATGGCGGGCATGGGGCCAAGGGGGTGTGTGGGGGTGCCTAGGGTTTACATACAGGTGCACAAGGTGTCTGGGGGTATATGGGGATGTATAGGAGTGCATAGGGCAATGCATGCAGGTGTATGACAATGCACGGAGGACTGCATGGGCATGTCTATAGAGGTGTAGAGGGGCACAGAGGGGCTCTCCGGTCTGTATAGAGATGTATAGGGGATTGTATCAGGGTCCATAGGGGAGTGTAAAGCAGCATATGGAGTGTTGTATAGGAGCACGTGAGGTATAGGAGCATGCAGGGGTGCATAGGGGCATCTATAGGCATGTGGAGAGATGCAGGGGCAGCTATAGGTGCACATATGCACATCTATATGTGCAGGTGTGTATATCTGGGCATACACAGGGCCACCTATAGGCCCTATACATCTATAGGTGCCCGTCCCGTCTATAGGTGGGGCACCTATAGGTGCCTGCAGTGTGACACTGTGTGCAATCCGCATATATATAGGGGTTGCCCTTAAAGATGGGGGGGCGTAGTGCCTGTATAGCACTGCTATAGCAACTGGGGATGGTGTTGCCATGGCAACACATCCCCCAGTGCTATGGGCTCACAGGGTGGGGGGGTCGTTAATAAGACCCCTCATTAATGAGCCCTCTTGTTAATGCTTCTTCCCCCCCCCCAGCACCACCACCGAGCCCCCGCTGAGACCGCCCTCCTGCTTGTGACTCCTGTGGCACCACTGGTAGGACCCAGCTGGGGGGGGGCTCATTAATTAATTAGCGAGGGAAGGGCTAATTAAGAGCCCCCCCCCACCCAAAGCTCCGGTATGCGGGTGACACCGTGCCAGGCCACCTTGGTGGGGGCCATCGGCCTCAACCTCCTCGTCCTCTACTGCGCCTGGAGGGGACCAGGGGGGTCTCCCCCCTCCTGCCGTCCCCCCCGCGGTGTCCCTGGCATCACTGTCCTTCTCCGGGACTTCGAGGACTTTGAGAACGACCTGGCAGGGACGGCCCGATCCTTCGCCTCTTTACCTGTCCCGGTGCTGGTGGCTGCTGAAACGGCACCGTATCCACCAGTACCGTTACCGGCAGAGGTTGGCCTGTTACCGCTGCGTCCTGTGGCTGACCGACCCCCGCCGTTGGCGCATCCTGAGCTCCACATCCGCACCCGCCATGTGGCTTTGGTCCCGGATGGCACCCGCGCTGTCCCCGGATTGCTGGAACGTATGCGGGATGCACTGGAAGAAGGTGCCGGTGACACTCGGTTGGTGGCGGCACCGGTGGGATCAGTGCCGTTGCGGTGCCTGGAGCTGAGGTTGGAACCGCAGGCGTGGACGGCGCGGTATGGCCCCAGTGCACCAGGGGTTTGCCAGGCGGTAGAGGGAACAGCGGTGCTGCTACTTCGCACCCGCGACCTCTTCGCTCTCCCCTTCCCCTTGGCGCGACCAGTGCCCACTGCGCTCTTCATCCAGGCAGCGTTCCGGGGCTGGGGGCTGCGGTTGATGCCGGCAGCATTCCCGGCTGCTCGCCGACCTCCCATCTCCCCCCATGGCCGCTGGAAAGCCGAAAACCTGGCGGAAACCCGACAACGCCGGTTGATGCACGACCTTGGCATCAAACGGGAGGTGCTGGCGGACGGGCGGGAGCGCTGGTACGGCTGCGGCAAGGAGACGGCGCGATGCTTTGGCACGGTGCACGCCCGTACCCCCCAGTACCTCCTTGCTGGGCGGTGGACCCCCCCATGCTGCCTAAGGGCACTGCGGGAAACCGCCCGGCACGTAGCCAGGATCCTGGAGGCCACTGGCGTACGGTACTGGTTAGAGGGGGGGTCGTTACTGGGGGCTGCCCGCCTCGGGGACATCATCCCTTGGGATTATGATGTGGATTTGGGAATTTACCGGGAAGATGTGGGTAAATGCCGGTGGCTGGCGGCAGCAGCAGCAGGGGAGCCGGTGGAAGACACTGAGGGTTTCCTTTGGGAGAAGGCAGCAGAGGGAGACTTTTACCGTGTCCACTACAGTCGGAGCAACCGGTTACACGTGGACCTGTGGCCCTTTTACCCCCGCGGGGGGGTGATGACCAAGGACACCTGGTTGGGGCACCCCCAGGACATGGAGTTCCCTGAAAGTTTCCTCCGTCCCCGGGTGCCGATGGCTTTTGCTGGTTTCACTGCCATGGCACCCAACAATGCCCGTGCCTTCCTCGAGCTGAAGTTTGGGCCGGGAGCCATCGAAAACCCTGAGTACCCCAACCCTGCCATCAAGCGCCTGGGGCAGGACTGAGGGGGGGGACAGGATGTGTCCTCAAGGGGGTCCATCCCCCGCCTCATGACAATAAACCCTCCTGTAACACCCATGGGGCTCCTTTGCGCCAGTCTCACCCCTGGGTGACACCCATTGGGTACTCTGGGAGTCCCTCTGCCACCCTGATCCATCCTGGGGTCCCTATGCCATCCTAGGAGGTCCCTCTGGGCCACCCCTCGGGACCCCCATCTACCCTGGGGGTCCCTCTGCCACCCTAGCTGTCCCCAGCCACCCTGGGGGTTCCCAGGAGTCCCCAGGGGTCCCTCAGCCATCATAGGGGTCCCCCCAGCCATCCTTAGCCCCCACCAAAGGGGCTCCCCAGCCACTCTGGGGGGTCTCTCTGTCACCCTACCTGTCCCCAGCCACCTTGGGGGTACCCTGAGCCACCCCCAGGGTCCCCACTTAGGCCCAGGAGTCTATCCATCCTGGTGTTCCCCCCAGCCATCCCTGGGGGTCCCTCTGCCACCCTACCTGTCCCTGGGTGCCCTGAGGGTCCTCTGGGCCACCCTCAGGGTTCCCAGGAGTCCCTGGTTAACCTCGGAGGTCCCCGCAGCTGCCCCTGGGGGTCCCTCTGCCACCCTACCTGTCCCCAGCCACCTTGGGGTACCCCAATAGCCCTTAGCACCACCCAACGTCCCTTGGGCCAGCCCCTGGGGTCCCCATCCCTCCTACGGGTCCACTAGAGTCCCTGGCCACTCCCCCCAGCAGGGACAGGGCCATGGACAGAGGCAGAGGAGCAGGAAGGGGCTGGATGTGGGGGGACAGTGACCCCCTGCCCCACACTGACCCAGCTGTGGGGGGCCTGGCTGAGCCCCCCCACCCCCAGTGGGGCAAAGGAGTTGGGGGGGGGGCTTGTGGCCCCGCCCATTTTGTGCCAAAACAGAGGCAGTTCTTCCCCCACTCCCCGACAGGTATGGGGGCTCTGGGAAATCGCAATCATGTTTATTCACAACACGATGACGGGTACATGGAGAAGCAGGGGGGAGGGCGACAACACACACAATACCAAGACCCCCACGCTGCCCCCCGAGGGGCTCCAAGGGGGGGGGGGGGAAAGGCTGGGGGGTGCAGTTTGGTCCCAGCTCACTCCAGTGACTGCAGCATCAGGAGCTGCTTGAGCACCTTGGTCTGGCTCGTCTCCCGGATCTCCCCGGCCAGGAACATCTCATCCACCACTGTGTAGACCTGCGGCCGGGCCCCAGCGGCGTAAGGGAGCATCCCCAGACCCCCAGGACTCCCCCACATGGGGTGGGGGCTCCCCCAAACTTCTCCCCCCTCCAGGGCAGGAGGGGAGTCCCTGACACCCCTTTCCTCACCTTGTAGAAGTTGAAGACCAAGTCGAGCTCACAGACGTTGTGAAAATATTCATTGAGGACCTGTGGGAGGGAGGAACAGGCAGGATGCGGCCCAGTGATAAGGAACCGGGGAGCGGTGCAGTCGTTAGCGCAACCACATTAATTAAAAGCCAAGGAGCGAGGAAAAGGGGGGTGGGGAGTCGCCTCACCTCCACGAAGTTGTGGATGGCTTCAAGGTAAGCCAGATTGTTGTCGGTGACGTCAACGCAGATGCAGAAGTAAAGCCCTGCATAGCGTCGGTAAATGATCTTGAAGTTGCGGAACTGGAAGGGAGGGGGACACACACATAAAAAAGGGGAACTGGGAGGACTGGGAGGAGCAGGATGCAGCCAAGCACAGCCGCATGCTTCGTCCCCACTGGTGAAAGCCACAGCACTCAGACTCGAGGCTGCTCCTGGAGCTCCAGACTCATCTCCTGGATTGGGAGGGAGGGGATTTGGGGTGAAATTGGAGCCTTTTGGGGCTGTTACCTCCACAAAATTGGTGTGTTTGGCGTCGCGGACGGTGACGACAGCGTGGACCTCCTCGATCAGCTTCTGCTTCTCATCATCATCAAACTGCATGTACCACTTGGCCAGGCGGGTCTTCCCGGCCCGGTTCTGGATCAGGATGAAGCGGATCTGCACCGAAGGGGGGGCAAAATAGAGGAGTTGGGGGGGGCAGAGCCAGGTTTTGGGAGTTCCCTCCCCCCATCCCCTTTTTTGGGGGTATTTTCTGCCCCCCCCCCAAATGTCTCCCTATAGGGACCCTGTAAAGTACACCTCCCCGGCTGCTCTGCCCTATGGGGCACCCTGGTCCCCCCCCAAAGGGTCACTATAATGGGGCACACTATGGGGTCGTCCCCCCCCGAGCTGCCCCAATAGCCCTTCCCTAAGGGGTGCCCTACAGGACCCCCCTCAACCTGCCCTGCCCTACGGGGGTGGGGTGTCCAATACCCGCCCCCAAGCCACTCCCTATAGGAACACTATAAGGGGCCACACTGTGGACCCCCCCCCAAGCCACCCCTCTCCACGGGGCACCTCAGTACCCCCCCTCCCCCAGTAAAGACTCTACAATGGGGCGCCCTATAGGGAACCCGCCCGACCGGACACCCCAATATCCCTCCTCCAAGGCCTTCCCCCCCCTTGCAGACAGCGTCAGGGGGAGCCCCCGGCCGCCCCCCAGTCCTCGGGCCGGTGTGTCCCCCCGCTCCTCACCATGACGGTCCCGGTCTGTAGCCCCCCCCCTCGCCCCGCTCCCCGCGGCGCTGGCTAGGGACCGGCCCGCCTCCTCCCGCCGGATATCCGCTCCGGCCGCGGGGCACGCCGGGACTCGTAGTTGGGGAGTAGCTATCGGACTACGTTCCCCATCGGGCTTTGCGCGCGCACAGCATGCCAGGATACATCCCCCCACCGTTTCCGCCTCGCCCAGCGCCGCCCGCCGCCGGCAGGGGGCGGTCGCGCCTGGCGGTAGTGGAGGCCGCGGCGCGGCCAGGCCTCGTAGGTCGCGGTGTAGGGGGGGGGCCCTTCCCGGGCTCCGTGGTTACCGGGACCGGGGCTGCCCCTGTGAGGCCCAGCCCGCTCTCAGGCGGGGCCCCGGTGATACCGGGAGGAAGAGGAGGAGGAAAGGAGGAGGAAGGGGGGACCGGGGATCCGTCGGCGGCCAAAAGCAGGCGCGGCGCGCATGCGCCTACGCGACCCTCTCCCTGCCCCCTCCCCCCGCCTTCCCGCCTCCCCGCGCGCTGCCGCATCGCCCCGCCCCGCCCGCCGCGCATGCGCTGCCGCCCGCCCCGCGCGCGCCCCCGCGCGCGCCGCTGCCCCCCGCCCCCGTCCGCGCGGGAGGAGGCGGAGGCGGAGGAGGAGGAGGAGGAGGGGAGGGGGAGGAAGGCGCCGCCGCCATTACAGGCCGAGCCCGCCCCGGCGGCCCCGCCGCCCCCGCCCCGCCCGCCGCCCCCCGCCGCCGCCCCGAGGGGGGACATGGCGCCGCCGCCCGCCACCCCCGGCCCGGCCCCCCGCCGCCGCCGCCGTCACGGTAAGGAGCGGTCCTGGGTTCTTCCCCCCACCCCCCACCCCCCCCCCCGGCTGGGAACAATGGGGCCGCCCCACCCCCGCCGGCCGCGGGTCCGCCGGGCCGGCTGACAGCCCCGACGGGGGGAGCTGGGGGGGGAGCGGGGCCTCGGCCCGGGGAGGAGAGGGGGGACACCCACCCCCCCCCCCCATCCATTTGGGGATGGGAGGCGGCTCATCCCCGGCCTGGGGGTCCTCCCGTTGAGGGGTCTGGGCGGGGGGGGAGACCACCCTCGGGGGGGGTGGTCTCCCCCCCTCCCTTAAGGGGAGGGGTCCAAGGAGGGGAGACAGCCCCCCCCCCCCTTAGGGTAGAGGTCTGGGAAGGGCAGACCCCCTCGTTTAGGAGAGGGGAGACCTCCACCGTTAAGGGAAGGGGTCCAGGGTGTGGACACCCCCCACCCACCTTAAAGGAGACACCTCCTGGGGAGAGGAGATGCCCCCCCCCCCCCTTTTAGGGGAGGGGTCTTGGGAGCGGGAGACCCCAGTTAGGGGAGAGTCCCTGGGGTGGGGAGACAGCCCCCCTTTAAGGGGAGGGGTCCTGGGAGGAGAGACACCCCCCCCCCCCCCACCACCACCGCCAGGCTAAAGGAGGCCTGAGAGGGTGAGTGAGGGAGGGGGAGACCCCTTAAGAGGGGGTTGGCCCCCCAAGCTAGGAGGGGGAAGGAGAGACACACCCCCTCTTAAAGGATCCGTGGCCCCCCCACCAGCAAGGGGGTGGAGGGAGGGAACTCCCCCTCTGGGGCAGGGAATGCAGACCCCCCACCACCATTAAGAGCTTGGGGGCTTTTCCCCCCCAACCCCAAAGATCCCCCCTTTATGGAGAGGGAGGGCTTGCTCAGCAGGGTGTGAGGGGCTGCAGCCCCACTTTGGGGGGGGGGGAATCACCCTGTCCGCCCACTTGAGGAGGGGGGGGAGGTAGGCATTGCCCTCCCCCAGATTCCCCTGCGAAGGGTCTCATGGAGGGGCTGGGGTTTTGGGGGGGTCCCCCACAGTGGGGACAGCCATGGAACCAAGCTCCTAGCCCCCCCCCCCCCCCAAGCAGGGGAGGGAGCCCTAATCCCCCTCACCAAAAGAAAAGGGGGGGAGAGCCTCAGGCTGATTTTTGTGGTGCTGCTGCCTTTTTGGGGTGTCCCCTCCACTCGGGGGGGGGGGGGGGGCGTTTCCAGCATCCGCCTTTTTGGGTGGCAAATGCCCCCCTCTTTACCACCCCCCTTTTCATTTTTCCGGCCCGTTTCCGAAATCTTCCCCTGCTAACCCATGTTCATTTGGCTTTTCCGGCGGCGGCAGCAACCCCCCCGGAGACGAGCTTGGGGTTCGAACGGTGCCGGAGCCGCCCACCGGCAGCTGCCCCGGCTCTCTCAGAACGAAGCCGTCGTTGCGACGATGCCCACCGGCAATTAAAAAGCGTCTTTTTATTTGGTAATAAATTGACGGCGCCGGCTGTGGGCCGGGGAAACAGTTAAGGCGTTTGCTGGGAGATTAAGCTTCGCACAATGATTCTTTATATTTGGGGTTTTTAACGGAAATGGGGGCTTTGATTTCTTGGTAGTGATTTTTATTATTTTAATTTTTTTTTCTCCAGGAGCTGCCGTATCCGCACGAGCCGCCGGTAATTGGCGTTTAAATCTGCAGAGATAAAGACGGGCCTGACGCGCGCTTGGGCCGGCTGGTGATGTAATTTTTAATGGCCTGAATTCATTTATTTCTGCTTTTGCCCCACCAACTGGGGGGGGGGGTGGACAGACTTGAGAAACCACTTGATTTTAAAATTAAAAACCCAAAAAGGTGCTGAGCCGGGTGCCGAGGCTGCGCGGCAGAGGATGCCTGCTCCTATGCCAAGGCTCCTGCTGCTTTCCTTATTCCATCCCAATACAGGGAAGCTTCATTAGGGTAACATGCTTTGTCAGGCTTTTGACAGCACTTGGAAAAATAAATTTAAATTCTTTTTTCTTTTTTTTTTTTAATCCCTCCCTTTCTCTGTCCATGTTCCTGGGCGCTTTGGGGCAGCACCGCTCACCTCCGAGCCTCAGGGAGCTTCAGTTTTTCCTTTGCTACCTTGGGGAAAAAAAAAAAAAAAAAAGCTATTGTGGTTCCTAGCTGTGCAAAACGTCCGATTTTAGGACTTTCCTTGCTCAGGCACTTGCGCATCTCCTCGTCCTGGCTCAGAGGACAGGATTCAGGGAGTGGCACATCCGAAACAGCACCTTCACTGGAGCGCGGCATGAGCAGCATCTCCCAGAGAGGGTCGGTGTCTGCGCTCTGGCTCTTCCTTCCTCTCCACACCTGCTTTGCTCTTTTTTTTTTTTTTTTTTTTAGTCTATTTTTTTTCCTTCTTGCCCAGCAGCCTCGGTTCCCTCCCGGTGTCTCCCTGGCCACGTCTGCTTACCGGGTAGGTTTTCCCTCAGTCCTCAGAGCATCACCCACCTCGAGGCATCAGCAAATGGTGATTTTTGGAGAGATTTAGGCTTTACCTGAATCCAGAGTGATTTTAGGGATGCCGATTTGGAAGCTTGTCCTCTCTGAAGCAGCGTGACCTGATCGTGAGCATCTCATAGAGATCCGTGTTTTAGCGTGGGGGCTAAACCTGGATAATTTTCTGCCATCCCTCTAAACCATGGTGGGTTTTCTTGGTGCTGCTGGGAGAGGAGCTGGTCCCCTCGGAGCCAGGCAGTTTGACTGGGGAGCGTCCAGGGGGGCTGTGAAACCCTGCAGAAAGACACCCAATAAGATCGTGGCCGAGATCCATCCCTCCCCATGGCCGCGTCTTCCCTCCCTGCCTCCAAACTCTGGTGAAACCAGGAAAATGGGGGGTAGGCATGTGCTGAGCTTCATGTCCGTGGTGTCTGCAGCCATCTGACAGCTGTGGGGCAATGGTGACCCTCATTTTGAGGTGAATTGGCTTAGGTGGGGTGGGCAAGGGGTTGAGGCGGTGAGGTCTGCTCATTTTTCTGAAGGAGACTGGATTTATTGCAATTGCAGTTGGGAATTGGGTGTGTAAAAGTGATTTTTATGGTGATGAGATTTTGGCGTGGCTGTCACAGAAGGTGATGCGTTTGTTCATGCTGAGCTTGAAGCCTAATTAGTCATCTTCTAGCCACGGCTGACTTAAGTGATGTGCACCAGTGTTTGCCCGGCTGGGCTGGGACTCAACAGTTGGTGTTTGCTCCTTCACTGAGGGATCTCTACGACTTTGACATCCTTTGGCCTCTTCCTTGCTGACTCATTTGGATGTTGCCCCAGTTTATTTTTCTTGAAAATTAGTTTCAAGTTTGCTAGCCACCGGGTCAGGGTGATTAACGCTCTGGTACGTTCTCGGGGAGGTGGTTGGTGGTGGAGCTGTTAACCACCCAGGCTGGGTGGGATGAACAGCTCCATCCCCACTGCAGAGATGTTTCTGGTTGGGTTTTGCTCTGGTTGGGTTGAATGCCTCTGGGGCTGTTCGTGGCAATACACCAGGAAGGGCCCCAGTTGGTCCATAAATATGGATAAATATAAATGTATGCCCATATACATTGACTGTAGTTAACAGCTCAACATCCAAATGGAGATCAGCAATGAGTGGTGTCTATCGGGGTCCATACTGAGACGAGTACTGTTCTGATACCTTCATCAACGACCTAGACAGTGAGATTGCAGGTGACACCAAGCTGAGTGGTGCCGTTGGTATCCTCAGGGGAAGAGCTGCCATCCAGAGCGAGCTGGAGGAGTTGACCAAAATGAACCTCATGAGGTTCAAGAAGGCCAAGTGCAAGGTCCAGCAGCTGGGTGGGGGCAATCCCCTGTCCCAGCACAGGCTGGGGGAGGGATGGATGGAGAGCAGTCCTGTGAAGAAGGACTTGGGGATGCAGGTGGGTGACAACTGGGACATGAGCTGGCAATATGTGCTTGCAGCCCAGAAAGCCAAGCGTCTCCTGGGCTGCAGGTCGAGGGAGGGGATTCTCCCCCTCTGCTCCGCTCCGCTGAGACCCCCCACCCTGCGTCCAGCTCTGGGGTCCCCAGCACAAGACAGACATGGGTCTGCTCAAGCAGGTCCAGAGGAGGCTACGGAGATGGTTCAAGGGCTGGAGCAGCTGTGCTGCGGAGAAAGGCTGAGAGAGTTGGGGCTGTTCAGCCTGGAGAAGAGAAGACCTTACTGCAGCTGTTCAATATAAGAAAGATGGAGAGAAACTTTTACCAGGGTCTGCAGCGATAGGACAAGAAGCGACAGCTTTAAACTGACAGAGGGGAGGGTTAGGTTGGACACAAGGAAGAAATTCTTTGTGATAAGGGTGGTGAGACACCGGAGGAGATTGCCCAGGGAAGCTATGTATGCCTCCTTGTGGGAAGCATTTGAGGTCAGGTTGGATGGGACTCGGAGCAATCTGATCGAGTGGGAGATGTGCCTCTCCATGGCAGGGGGTTGGACTGGATGGTCTTTGAAGGTCCCTTTCAACCCAAACCATTTTATGATTCCATATATATATATATATATATATATATAATTCCGTATATATATATGTACACACACGTACACGTGTACATATATATATATGTCTATGTGTAACCCTGCAGTCTAAGCCCTCGTGAAGCTGTTGGCAGAGCCAACAACTCAACCCGATGCCATGTTTCTAACAACCCACCTCAAAGCTGTTTTCTCTCATTCTCCTGCCAGGAACACCACTGGAGGAGCTGGCCTTGGCCAGGGAAGGGGGTTACAGGTGCTCCGGTCAGTCTGCTCGTTTGTGAAACCCCCTTCGTTAGGGGATAAGCTTGCCATTTTGCAGGCAACCTGCTTTTGCTGAGGCGATGGATGAGTCCCCACAGAGAGCTTGCACCTTGCCACGCATCACTCTTTCCTATGTGTCACCAGAGAGACGGTGAAAGAACAGGTCTGTCTCTGCTGCCGGCACACCAAAAAAATACCCCCAAACAAGCCCCGTAAGAGGTTGATTTTGCCTGGTGCTTCTCTCATGGTGAGAGCTGTGGGAGATGAGCCAGCGGATGGAGATGATTAATATTCACGCAGCACTGCCTATTCCTTTCCCCATCATGATAGCACTTGACCTTTGCCTTTTGTCTCAGGATTACTGGATTGTTTTTAAAGCCTTTTTACGAGTTGACAAACGCAGAGGCATTGCCACATTCTGAGGCTGTGTTGAAGGTAGCGTTGTGGCAACTTTTAAATACCTAGATGAGAAGAAATGGCACTTAAATGAAGATTCTTCTTTTTCTCTGCTATGGTATTTTGATGTGAATAACTGTCTGGGATATTTATCTTACGATGGATAAATAGTAGTTTATTGGAGAGCAGTTGTAGCCTCAAGGTGTATTTATTTTTGCTTAACATTACCCTGGACGCGGATTCACTTTTGCTGTGACGTGAGATGGTCCTGGATGCCACCTCGTTGCAGAAAAACCTTTGCCCGCCTGTTGTGAGATACTGTTTAACCACATACTTATCCCCCCCCCCGCCTTTCATTTTAGTCAAAGATTTAATGATCCAGCTGGGGAGAGCAAGCCCAGGCCGCTTGGCTCCTGGCCAGGTATTTCCACCGTTTAAGCCGTCAGATTATTTTGTGGCGCTTCGATGACACCACGGCTGCGCTCACCGAAATGCCTGAGATAAGCAAGCCTGGCTCCAGAGTACCTGAATTGGCTGCTGTGGTGGGTTTGTGCCATGTGCCTTCCTCAGAGAAGGGGAATGCCGAACCCACTCCTTTCGTTTTTAAGCTTCAAGGTTGAGGGTTGCTTTTTTTTTAAGGGCTTCAAGCAAGTTCAGGTTTGCCGATTGCAGAGGACAGAACGACCGTAGGTTTCACATCTGAGGCTGGTCCATGGCACCAGCTGGTTTAACTGGCAGCCAGAGAGACACAGAGCTTGGGGAGCAGCAGCATCTCCAGGGGACCCCATCACCGGGCAGCTCTGGATGACTTTTTTGGTGATGTTAATACACCCAGAAAACAAAGTGCTGGAGGTGCCCTGTGTCCCCTCAAGGCACTGTGGGGCTGCCATTTCTTTTTGTCTCTGCCTCTGCATAGTCCAGCTTCTAATTTAGAACCTTAGCTTATTTAATTTAAAATGCTTATACTAAACGCTCGGTTTTCTTAAAAATGCAAATTTCAGAGGGGTTCTGGATGCAAGACCACACTGGACGGAGAGGTTTGTCCCATGGCGGGCTGTGGTCCAGCCAGTCACTGCTCCACAGACAAGGTGTAGCTGAGGGTGGAGTGTGTCTCCTTAAACCCTCTGCACCCTGGATTTAATTTCGTCTGATTTCCCATTGGGAATGCTGTTCTGCTGTTATTTTAGCCCCTGGCTTCATGCTGTGCAGAGCACTCGGTGCCCTGGGCATCTGTGGCAGCAGGTTGAGGAGGAAGAGGATCCCATCGACCTGGGGAGAGCTGCAACACGGAGGTCATTCCCCTTAAATAAATGAAAAGCCATGCCAAAAACTGGTTGGCGGTGTCCGCATTGCCGTCGGGTCCCCTTTCCTCAGGGGTTTTTGAGTCACAAGCTGGAGTTTCTCCTCCTGCAGCACCCGCCAGGGCCTTCGTGACCCTGGTGAGTGCCACAGAGAGCATGAAGAAAGCTTTGTCTCTGGTTTAATAGCATTTGGGAAGCTGCTTAATTGAACGTACTATTAATTCTGGGACTGTTGCGACACACGCATGCAGTGAGCATTGGGGGCTGGCGTGGAAAGCTGGGTTGAGTGCCGGCAGCCGCCCAGGCTTATCGGCAGCCAGGACTGTGTGAGCTGTTGTCACTGGTGGCTGTGGTCATATCCAGGTTTCAGGTATCTGGGAGCAGAAAATACCTTTTTATTTTTTTCCTTCTCTTTGGCTCTGCTGCCAGCTTCTTAAGAGGAAACAAGAGCTAAATTCCCCCTGCTTTGCTGGGAATTAACAGAGCAGGTCCCTTCTTCTTCCTGGTCTTCCTGGCTGGACTTTGTGGCATAAATGAGTAACTCCTGACTCAGAGATTTAGGGGAGAAAATGAAAGCGAGCGCCGTTTGACACCAATTTTCCCCTTCCCATGCCCCGAGCAGAGGATAAAGGACATCGCTTCGTTAGGTTAAGCTAAATGGGGAGCTGAGGACACGCAGGCATGAGTGTGAGCGCACCCAAAAGCAGGGTGGGTGTGAAGCTTTCTGTGGCTCCTGGGTCTGAATCTGGGGGTGGGTTACTTATCCCCACACCGGGCTGATCCCTCCAGCTGCTTTTGCAGCATGTGCAGAAAAACACGGTGGAAACGGGCATGCTCCCATGCGCTGGCCAGGACTGATCCCGCCACATGTCCCCGTGTTCCCCCAAAACCTGCTTTTACGCCGCTGTGCTTCTGAAACCTTGCATTTAACTTTTTTTTTTTGTATTTAAAGTCTGATTTTAAAGGTATGAAGCTGATCCACAAGAGGAAGCAGGGGAAATGGCTCTCAGGAGTTGCATAGGATGCGCGGTGATTTTTTTGAACTATTATCCACATCTAACTTCTATAATTTTGGTGTGGAAACCCCACCCACGGTGTGCTCAGATATCCCAGTCTGTTGCTTTTTGCCAGCATAGGAAATGCTTGTGCAAGCAAACGTGAGCAGGATGAAGGTGATGCTGGGAAGCTGAAGGAGCTGCCTCTGCTGGAATTCACTTTTGCTCCCAAAACCTGTCTGTGGAAGTGCTTCTGCAACTGTGCGTACCGTGAGTTTTGCCAGCTGAACAGAAAAAGGCGGATTCCCCACCAGGCAAAAGAGAACAGAAAATCTGATTTTCACCAAATTTGTCAGAAATTCATTGGACAATGCTGTCGCCTGGCCCAGGCACGTACTGTAATTTGTTAATAAATTGCCCACTTTGCGCTGAGGATTAACATGGGCAGTGGTGCAGTATCCTCCATGCCGGCCCTTCCTCCCCCTTGTTAGACGCTTGGTATGTTGCTGCCCTCACTCATCACAGATTTGGTCTTGGAAACCAGCAGCTCTGCAGCTCCAGGGGTTTTTATTTTTTGCAGAAAATTGGGAAAGTGGTTTTATGTCTGCAAGAGGGCTGGGCATGGCTGGGGAGACACTTCGTCCTGCTGCGTGACGAAGGGTAGCCCATCTGTTGCACGAGATTAAGCATTTCGGACCCAGATGGTTAAAAGCTTAAATCAATCTTTGCAAAGATCCAAACGACCCATTTCAGGGACTTTCTGCTACTGGGACACGGAGAAAAAATTTACAACTTTGGGGGAATCCCTCTGTCCTTGTGCCTGTGCCGTGTTTCCAGCTGCCGCATCAGCTGGGCTCTCTGACTGGAGCATGGGAGCATTGGAGGGGAGATAGGAGAGCCGCAGCGGCTTGCCAGTTTGGCCGCCGGTCAGACAAACCAGTTTAAACAGCACCAGGGGTAAGCCGGAGCACGCTGATGTCTCGCCAGGGTCTGGGTGCTTGGCATCCACCTGGACTCATCCTCCAAAATGGGGAGAAGCAGTGAGGATTGAGGAAAAATGCAGCAGGAAGAGTGGTTTCCAGTGGAGCAGCAGAAGAAGCTGTACAAGCAGCCCTGAGCCCCGTCCAGCCTCCCAGGGAGTAACTGCATTCCTTCAAATTGAGTGATGAATAATTAGGTGAAGTAATTAAAGGTTTGACAGCAGCTCGGCAGCATAGTTTACATTGCACTGGTGCTGCGGCTGTTACACCTTTTTACCTGCAAGAGTCTCACCTTGAGGAGTGACACACGCTGCCAATAAGTGATGTTCCCGCAGGAAATAACGTGTCCACAGAAGAGCCAAGAGTTTGCAGACTGACTCCTGAAATGCCCGAACTTCTTGTGTTTAAGCTTAAACACCCACTTCTTCATGGCATTCAGATCACGTAACCTGGTGGCTTGACTGATGCAGGTGACCTCATGGAGGGGTGAAATGTGGGTTTTTTGAGATCAAATGAATGTCAGGGTAGGTTTTTGAAAGCAAAGCGCCTGACAGTGTGGCAGGTTCACAGCAGCCTTTGTCTGTTGTGTGATTCAATCCAGCTGGGGAACTGGAAGAACTGCACCATCCAGATATCAAAGTGGAGGAGACATTGTGGAAGGCTGTGCTTCCTGGATTGTTCCAACGACCCACAATGTCATCTGCATGCAAGTTAATTTTGATTTTTGCCATAAGCTGAAAACTTCCATTCTTGGATTGTAAAGCAAACTATCTCAACTGCCGTTTTTCATAGAATCACAGGTTTTGGGTTGATGGGACCTTCAAAGATCATCCAGTCCAACTGTCCTGCCATGGGCAGGGACATCTTCCACTAGATCAGGTTGCTCCAAGCCCCATCCAGCCTGACCTTGAACACTTGCAGGGATGGGGCATCCACAGTTTCTCTGGGCAACCTTTTTCAGTGTCTGACCACGCTCATAGTTTCAGGAGCCGTAATTAGAATCATCTCTCCCTCTAATACTGTTCCCTCTGGGAGGACTCCCTTGTGTCAGCTCATGCTTGGGGTGCCTCTTCAAGGCTTTAGATGGATCTCGCTGGCTTTTTTTTTTCTCTTTCCAGCTATTCTGATCCTACTAGATCCCATCTATCCACGGGGAGTGAAGAGGTAATCCTCCTGGTAGAAGCAGTATTGGGTGTTAAGCCAGCGCTATGTGCAATCTTAGGTCAAAAAGCAAAGACAAGACGGGATGGTTTGTTTTACTTGCTTTCTTTTCAGCGTTGACTTGGAAACGCCCGGGAAGCAAGCCCTCTCCCCCAGGCCCTGCTGTGGGTCCCCTCAGCTCTTCCCTCCGCTGCTGACCTGTTTTTCGTGCTCCGTTCCCGGCTGGGGGGCAGACCATGACCTTGATCTGCCTTCGTGACACGGTTGGCTTGTGGTTTGCGCCCGCAAGCCGCTTGTGATGACAGTGGGGAAGCAGTACCCACTGTGGTTAGCGCTCAGTCGGATGCTGCGGTTGGCACGTCTTGGCTGCTGCCAGTATCTCCCTGGCGTCAGCGCTAGTGTTCAAGTGCGAGGTGTATAAAATGGTACGGGCAGAATTAGGTCTCTTTGGGGTTCCTGAGCTGAAATGCTGATGGTTGTTTCTTTTTCTCCTAGGGGGAAACGTCGGCCGTCCAATGATGGGGACCAGCAAGAACTGAAGCGCTGCTGGTACATACAGGATGGGAACGACGAACTTCATCACCCCGGCGCCCTGCCTGGCTTGAGAACTGTCACCCCACCTTCCACTGAGCTCTCAAGTTGCACCGGGTGCTGGAAACACTAATCCTCTTGAGTGCCGGAAACACTAATCCTCTCGGGTGCCAGAAACACTGATCCTCTTGGAAACGGTTGACTGGGACAGGATGTGTGGATGATGATGATGGCAAGAAAGCAAGATGTTCGCATTCCCACCTATAACATTAGCGTGGTGGGATTGTCTGGAACGGAGAAGGAGAAGGGGCAGTGCGGCATTGGGAAATCCTGCCTTTGCAACCGGTTTGTACGGCCCAGCGCGGATGAGTTTCATTTGGACCACACTTCAGTTCTCAGCACCAGTGACTTTGGGGGAAGGGTGGTCAATAATGACCATTTCCTCTACTGGGGGGAAGTTGTGCGTTCCCTGGAGGACTGCGTCGAATGTAAAATGCATGTTGTGGAACAGACGGAGTTTATTGATGACCAGACCTTTCAGCCTCACCGCAGCACGGCCCTGCAGCCCTATATCAAGAGGGCTGCTGCAACCAAACTGGCATCGGCTGAAAAGCTCATGTACTTTTGCACTGATCAGCTTGGCCTGGAACAGGACTTTGAACAAAAACAGATGCCGGATGGAAAGCTGCTGGTGGATGGCTTTCTTCTCTGCATTGATGTTAGCAGGGGTATGAACAGGAACTTTGATGATCAGCTCAAATTTGTTTCAAATCTTTACAATCAACTAGCGAAAACAAAAAAGCCCATCGTGGTGGTCCTGACAAAGTGTGACGAAGGCGTGGAGCGGTACATTAGGGATGCACATACTTTTGCCTTAAGCAAAAAGAACCTCCAGGTTGTGGAGACGTCAGCTAGATCCAATGTGAACATTGACTTGGCTTTCAGCACCTTAGTGCAGCTGATTGATAAAAGCCGGGGAAAGACTAAAATCATCCCCTACTTCGAAGCTTTGAAACAGCAAAGTCAACAGATAGCTGCTGCTAAAGACAAGTATGAGTGGCTGGTCAGCCGCATCGTCAAAAACCACAACGAGACATGGTCAAACATGAGCCGCAAGATGCAGTCCTCTCCAGAGTATCAGGATTATGTCTACCTGGAAGGAACGCAGAAAGCCAAAAAGCTGTTTCTGCAGCATGTCCACCGCCTCAAGCAGGAGCACATAGAGCGCCGGCGGAAGATGTATCTCGCCATGCTTCCTCAAGCGTTTGAAGCCCTCATTCCGGACCTGGACGAAATAGATCACCTGAGTTGCATAAAAGTGGAGAAGCTCTTGGAGACGAAGCCAGACTTTCTGAAATGGTTTATTGTCCTGGAAGAGACGCCCTGGGATGCCACAAGCCACATTGACAACACGGAGAACGAGCGCATTCCCTTCGACCTGATGGAGACTCAGCCCGCTGAGCAGCTCTACGAAGCTCATTTAGAAAAGCTGAGGAACGAGAGGAAAAGGGCAGAAATGAGAAGAGCTTTCAAAGAAAACCTGGAGACTTCCCCTTTCATCACACCTGGGAAGCCCTGGGAGGAAGCACGCAGTTTCATTATGAACGAGGATTTTTATATGTGGCTGGAGGAGTCTATTTATATGGACATCTACAGCAAGCACCAAAAACAGATTATAGAAAAGGCGAAGGAGGAGTTTCAGGAGCTGCTCTTGGAGTACTCGGAGCTGTTTTATGAACTGGAGCTTGACGCTAAACCCAGCAAGGAGAAAATGGGCGTCATTCAGGATGTCTTGGGTGAAGAGCAAAGGTTCAAAGCCCTGCAGAAGCTGCAGGCTGAGCGGGACGCCCTTATTTTGAAGCACATCCACTTCGTGTACCACCCAACAAAAGAAACATGTCCAAGCTGCCCGGTTTGCATAGACTCTAAAATCGAGCACCTGATCAGCTCCCGCTTCATCAGGCCCTCCGAACGCAACCAGAAGAACTTGCTTTTGGACTCCAACATCGACAGGATCAATCTGGTGATCCTCGGCAAGGACGGTTTGGCACGCGAGCTGGCCAATGAGATCCGGGCACTCTGCACCAACGATGACAAGTATGTGATCGAAGGCAAGATGTACGAGCTGTCCCTGAGGCCGATAGAGGGCAACGTCCGGCTCCCTGTTAACTCTTTCCAGACGCCTACCTTTCAGCCTCATGGTTGTCTCTGCCTTTACAACTCGAAGGAGTCGTTGTCCTATGTGGTGGAAAGCATCGAAAAGAGCAGAGAGTCAACCATTGGCAGGAGGGATAATCACTTGGTTCACCTTCCTCTGACGCTCATCCTTGTTAACAAGAGGGGGGACACCAGTGGCGAGACGCTACATAGCTTGATACAGCAAGGCCAGCAGATCGCGAGCAAGTTGCAGTGTGTCTTTCTGGACCCCGCATCTGCTGGCATCGGGTACGGCCGTAACATCAATGAGAAGCAGATCAGCCAGGTTTTGAAGGGGCTGCTGGACTCAAAACGCAACTTAAACCTCGTCAGCTCAACCTCCAGCATCAAAGACCTGGCGGACATTGACCTTCGGATCGTCATGTGCTTGATGTGCGGAGATCCGTTCAACGCGGACGACATCCTTTTACCCATCCTGCAGTCCCAGACCTACAGACCTTCACAGTGCGGCAGCAGCAGCTCCGTCCTCCTTGAGTTATCCATTGGGCCGCACAAGAGGCGCGTGGAGCTCTCACTCCTTTCCTACCATTCCTCCTTTAGCATTAGGAAAAGCCGGCTCGTCCATGGGTACATTGTCTTTTACTCAGCGAAACGCAAGGCATCCCTGGCCATGCTACGTGCCTTTCTCTGCGAGGTGCAGGATATCATCCCCATACAAGTTGTGGCGCTTACGGACGGCTCCATAGACATCCTGGACAACGACTTGAGCAGAGAGCAGCTCACCGAGGGTGAGGAGATCGCCCAGGAGATTGATGGCAAGTTCACCACGATACCTTGTAGCCAGCCACAGCATAAGCTGGAGATTTTCCACTCATTTTTTAAGGACGTGGTGGAGAAAAAAAACATCATCGAAGCCACCCACATGTACGACAACGTGGCCGAAGCCTGCAGCACAACAGAGGAGGTGTTCAACTCACCTCGAGCAGGCTCCCCTCTCTGCAACTCCAACCTGCAGGACTCAGAGGAGGACATCGAGCCCCCCACCTACAGCCCCTTCAGAGAGGACACATCCATGCCCGCCCTGCCCAAAGACCACTCAAAGCTTTCCATGGAGCTGGAGGGGAACGATGGCTTGTCTTTCATTTCCGTCATGAGCACTTTTGAAAGCAAGCTGAACAACAAAGTACCTCCTCCAGTGAAACCAAAGCCCCCTGTGCATTTTGACATTACAAAGGGAGACCTGTCATTTTTGGAGCAGGGGCATCGGGATGGGCAGAGGAAGTCCATGTCTTCTAGCAGCTGGTTGCCCACAGACTGCTTCGATCCTTCCGATTACGCTGAACCAATGGACGCTGTGGTCAAACCCAGAAATGAAGAGGAGAACATCTACTCCGTGCCTCACGACAGCACCCAGGGCAAGATTATTACCATCCGAAATATTAACAAAACCCAATCGAATGGCAGTGGCAACGGCTCGGACAGCGAGATGGACACCAGCTCCCTGGAGCGGGGCCGCAAGGTGTCAGTCGTTAGCAAGCCCGTGCTGTATCGGACGCGCTGCACGAGGCTGGGCAGGTTTGCTAGCTACCGAACCAGCTTCAGTGTTGGGAGCGACGATGAGCTGGGACCCATTCGAAAGAAAGAGGAGGACCAGACTTCCCAAGGGTATAAAGGTGATAATGCTGTTATCCCCTATGAAACAGCTGACGGGGAAGATCCGAGGAGGAGGAACATCCTGCGCAGCCTGAGAAGGACGACAAAGGTAGGCTGGTGCTTTCTGCCCTTCGATCATGGGATTTGCGGGGTAGAGGTCAGGACGTATCGCCAAGTGTAAAGCCTGAAGGAGGGTGGGAGCCCCTGCCGTTGCATTCATGGTGTGTTTTTCATGTATTTACTGATTGATTGAGTAGGGTGAGCACAGAATCTCTTTATTTTATTTTTTTATCGTGCATTAAGTCACTGCTGGCATGGGCTGTGTGAACTTGCAGTCCTATGCCAAAATCAACTCCATCATTTCCACCCTTGCAACACTCTTCTGAGAAAGTTTGTTCCGTGCTCAGAAGTTAGGAGTTTCAAGGGACAATTAGCTGAAACATGGGCGCTTGGAAATGCGGCCTCCATCTGCCTTGTAAATTCTCTTTAACATGGATGAATGGAGTAAAGGCACTATTGTTGGCATAGAGTCATTTAAAGAAATGGGGTGAAGCTAGATGTGTCTGAACAGGGAAGACGCTGGTAAGTTGAGGACCCATCTAAGTTGTTGTCTGTTGCTACTCTTGGGTGGCTTTTCTCAAGGCTCTTCTCTAGGCGCATCGTGCTGCCACAGCTCTACAAAACCAGACTTATATCCACCTGGATTTGCTGCCGCTCTTTGGCACAATTGTGGATCTGCTCTTTGGAGGGTGAAACTGGTTTTGGACAAGCCTGCTGGTCTGCAGTGTTGCGTGGTTGAGTAATCTTTGGAATTCTTGGCCAGCAGTTGGCATGTCGATCGCCAATGGTTGGCCATCAAAGCCACACAGCCCTACGCATGATGTGGCAGTGTTGGGCATGTGGTGGGTGTCCTGCCCACTCCAAGACATGGTGGACATCTTGGGTCCCACGCATGGATGCAGATGGAGAAGCCAAGTCATGCTTGCATGGTCCATGGGAACGAAAATGCGTGGCACTGCAGTGGAATGGAAGCACACACACACACATGCACACACATATATGTACAACATACAGAAACATACAATACAGGCATTATATATGTACACAGATGCAAATGTTATATATGTACAGATATCACACACATGGCATATACAGAGGCACTCATGTCATGCCAACAGACATATACATGCACATGTTAAATATACACATGCATTACACATGTTAAATATACATACACACAGACATCACACATGGAGGTCATATACATATGCACATTACACACATGCACACATGTGCACACATACATACACGCTTTATATACACACATATGCATATGCTTATGTACACACATATACACATGAGCACACATATACACAATGCACCATTATATACGCATGTGCATATTATATACACACGCGTATCTTATACATAAGTGTTATGTACACGCACACACATATAGAAGTTATATACATATACACACATGCAAACACACAAGTTATATGCACAAATACATGTACGCGCCCATGTTGTTATGTACACATCTATACAGGCACGTACACTATACACGCAGACATTACGATGTGGGTGTATATATGTGTGCGAGGAAGAGGGGAGGCAGGAGGAGGAAGGGAAGCGGGGGCTGTGCTCCCCCTGACCTGGCAGAGGGAGCAGCAGCAGCTGCCGGACGTCCTGCTTGGAGCTGCCTGCTGCTGCAAAACCAATCACGGTAATTAAGAGGCATTATTAATTTCCACTGGAAACAAAGGGAGAGCTGCCCACAACGATCTGCCAAGCAGGAAGGAGCAAACCAAAATCCTCTTCTCCTTGGTGGGGAGGGGATGGGCCTGGTGCGATGCCTTCGGTCTCCAGGAATGATCCCGCTCCCTGCTCTGTCATGCTGAGAGCTTCCTCAATTTCCCTTCTGCGTCCAACTGCTGAAGCATCGTTTTCTGCTTGCTGCATTAAAAAAAGCTCTGTCCAGACGCTCCCACTCATCGGGGGGTGCTTGGGGATTGGGGGGAGCCGGTTGCTCTCATACAAAAAGGGTGTTTCGAGACTCCCCCCGGAAATGGGTGTTTTGAGTCTTCCCGAAATACCCACAGGGGCACAAACTTCCCTTATGGGCGATGGATACACTCACTCCCATGGCGTGGGACATGCTAAGAGGAGAGCAGGCTGCACTCTTCTGCAAGGGGAGGAGGCTTTGCTGATGGGACTGGGTTTCCAGCTGGCGGATTTGGGTTTATAACTGGCTTGTTTGGGTTTATAACTGGCTTTTTGGAGTTTCCAGACAGCATTTTTGGGCTTTGGTCCCATGCTGTGTTGTAGCACTTCCCCTTTTCCAAGGGGAAGCCAAGGGATGTGGCCGGGCAGCAGATGCTGCCACTAATAGCAGTTCTTGACATTTTAATTTCTCCCCCTTAATTGTGGGGATTTATTTTTAAGTCACAGTTTCATCTTCATTTTGCTGTTGGGAATGGTGTGTGTTGGCAGGTACCGCCTTGCCCAGGCTGGAGGAGCATTTGGGTTTCCACCTTTGCTTTGGTGATATGTTGTGGGGTTTATTTTGCTCTTTCCTTAAAGTTTAGTAGCAAAATTCTGATAGTAGAATCATAGAATGGGTTGGGTTGGAAGGGACCTTCAAAGACCATCCAGTCCAACCGCCTGCCATGGACAGGGACATCTCCCACTAGATCAGGTTGCTCCGAGCCCCATCCAACCTGACCTCGAACACTTCCCACAATGGGGCATCCACAGCTTCTCTGGGCAACCTGCTCTGGTGTCTCGCCACCTTTATTGCAAAGGATTTCTTCCTTGTGTCCAACCTAACCCTCCCCTCTGTCAGTTTAAAGCTGTCACCCCTTGTCCTGTCACTGCAGACCCTAGTATAAGTTTCTCTCCATCTTATAAGCACCTTTATATATTGAAAGGCCACTAGAAGGTCTCTGTCTAGTATGTCCATGTCTCTCATGTACTGGGGAGCTCAGTGCTGGACCCACCACTCCAGGTGGGTCCTCAACAGCACTGAGGAGAGAAGGATCACCTCCTTCTAGCTGCTGGCAACGCTTTGTCTAATGCAGCCCCAGACACCGTTGGTTGCTGTTGTGGCACCTTGCTGGCTCATGGTCAGCTTGGTGTCCACCAAGCCCGCCCCCCAGGTCCTGCTCTGCTGAGCTGCTTTCCAGCTGGGTGGCCCCCAGCCCCCCAGTGTGTCCCTGGGGTTGTTCCTCCCCAGGGACAAGACTCTGTGTTTCTTGTTGAACTTTATGAGATTCCCATTAGCCCGTTTCTCCAACCTGTCACGGTCCCTCTGGATGGCAGCACAACGCTCTGCTCCCACTTTGGTGTCATCCGCAAACATGCCGAGGGTACATCTGCCCCATCATCCAGATCATTAATGAAGATGTTAGACAGGACTGGACCTCAGATTGACCTCTGGGCTAGTCCATTGGGCACTGGCCTCCAACTAGACTTTGCTCCACTGATGACCACCCCTTGGGCCTGGCCATTCAGCCAGTCTTCACCCCACCTTACCCTCTGCTCATCAACAGCTTCTCCAGGAAAATCTGGTGGAGAAGGTGTCAAAAGTCCTAGCCAAGCCCAAGTGGACACTCCACTGCTCTCCCGTCATCAACCAGACCAGCTGCTTCATCTTAGAAGTTCATCAAGTTGGGTGAAGTCCCATTGGCTTCTCCCATTTTTTTTGGTCTTTCCCTTCAGCACCCGGAGAGGTTTTTTCAGCTAAAGACTGACAAAAATGCCCATTTTGATGAAAACAGTGTCGCCATTTATTTTTCACCTAAGCCATGACATCCAGGAGGCTCCACCTTAGACATTGGCGAGCGACAACGTTTGGGATGAAATTCGTCAGCTTTGCAAAGCCTTCGGTCAGGTTTAATGTTCTGTAGCAGGGAAGGGAGTGTTGGGAGAAGTGGCTTCCTCTTCTGTAACCACCACCCCCGCCTCTCTCTTGAATAAATACATTACGATGATAATCATTCACTTTAGTAAATAAGAATAGCAGCCTGCTTGAATAAGTGTCTTATTCATAATATTATAATAATATTACATGCATTGGAATAAATAATAATGCGTTGGAATAAATAATACTGCATCAGAATAAATAATACATCAGAATAAATAATAATGCATTGGAATTAATAATGCATTGGAGTAAACAGTGCATTAGAATAAATAATAATGCATTGGGATAAATAATAATCCATTAGAATAAATAATAATAATTCATTGTAATGAATACTAATGCTTTGGAATAGATAATAAGTTGCTTGAATAAATAGCAATCCACTGAAACTGGCATCTTATCTGGGTCTTGCGGCTGTCAGTGAGGATGCTGTGGATGCGGGAGCACCTCCAGGAGGGTTTTTCTCCCCGCAGCTCCTGCTGGATCTGGCCCAGCTGGGAATTCAGCCCGGCAAAGTGATCGCTGTGTTTTAGGCTTTATCCACAGCTACGCTCAGCACGGATCGGTTGGCCAAGGAGCAGCGGGAGTTTGTTGGGGCTG
This sequence comes from Haliaeetus albicilla, assembly GCF_947461875.1. Taxonomy (NCBI): domain Eukaryota; kingdom Metazoa; phylum Chordata; class Aves; order Accipitriformes; family Accipitridae; genus Haliaeetus; species Haliaeetus albicilla. The sequence continues at coordinate 72,623,000 of NC_091516.1, read as the reverse complement.
TGGCTTGCCCCGTTGGATCGGCTTGTGTCGCTCCTGCCAAAATAACTGGATTTTGGCTTCCAATACCCTTCGCCATGTAAAAATTTTAAGAGCAGCTTCTGCATCCTTCCTATCTCCATGGTAACGGGTCAACTTGCAGATTAAAGTGTTTAAATAAACGGGCATATTTGGGGTATTTGCCTCAACTTTGCTCTTCTCTCTCCCACAGAAGCCAAAGCCCAAACCTCGGCCGTCCATCACGAAGACGACATGGGAAAGCAACTATTTTGGGGTGCCTTTGACCAATGTAGTGACTCCGGAGAAACCCATCCCCATCTTTATTGAGAGATGCATTGAGTACATCGAAGCAACAGGTAAGAGGAACCGGCTGCGGAGCTTTCTGCCTGGGGGGAAAGGTCTTGTTGCAAGCTGCGATGGCAGCGCATGGGGAGGTTTCTTCTTCATCACAAGCTCAGGTCGCTGTGGTTTTTTCTGAGAAGGCATAAAACTCTTCCCTGGATCCCTTTTTATTACCTGGGGAAATGGGCGTGCCTGGTGAACCACCAGCCTTGGACATCTGCTGTTCCCATCCCGGCCTCAGAGATGAAGGGTTGAAATAACTCCGGCTACCTTCAGGTGGGACTTTTTTGGGTGCATCCACCTTGCACCTTTCCCTCCAAGTGGTTGATGTTGATGGCTACAGCCTCTGGCAGCCCTAATTAACACCAAAATAAGCTCCATGCTTTTTTTCTGATGGCTTTTTCCCCCACCAGGCTCTTGCTCCAGGAAACTGTAATGGGGATATCAGGCGGTGGGTGCTTCCCCTTTCTCGGCTTTTTTTTTTGCCGATGGCAAAGCATGAGCCAACACCACTGCCGCATCCAAGAAAAAACAAGTCAGTGACGCTTCACCCCCCTGGTCTCTCATCCGGAAAATCCAGGCAGTGTTTTCAGGGAGACCAGGTTTTGTTTCTTTTTCCCCACTCTGTACACCAAAAAAAAAAAAGACCATTATTTAGGCGGAAATGCCTTGCGCAGAAGAGATGTCAGTCATCACAGTGTGCTGTAATTTGAATTAATCATTAACGCTTTAAATGAGCACAAAGCGATGTCAGGAGTTGAATGCTATGCTGGGGATAAATCACCTAAAATCAAGGTTGAGGTTTGGAGGAGCCGTGTAAAAAGAAATAGAATGGGGGGTAAAAACATAAGTCAGGGGTGAGAAATTCTGCATGGAGCTGTGGGCGGGTTGGTTCAACTTTGATGTTAACTTGCTGTACCTCCTAATTTTTGAATGAAAAAAGAGATCTCAGCGGGGCGCTGGGTTTAAAAGGTTAAAAATAATAAATAGGGAAATTCCTCCCTGTTGGGATGAGATCACAGGCTGGGTTTAAACTAGGATATCCCGGAGGAGCAGGATTTCACGGAGGGGTAGGGATTTGGGGTGTCATCACTTCCAGGCTCTGGGGAGCAAATGAGACATACGGATTTTAATGCCTATAAACACGGGTTTATAGGGGGGTTGTCCCGAAAGCCCCCCACCCCATTTGCTCATGCCCCCCTTGCACTGATACCTGCTCTTTTTTCCTCACCAGGGCTGAGCACTGAAGGCATCTATCGCGTGAGTGGAAACAAGTCGGAGATGGAGAGCCTGCAGCGGCAGTTCGACCAGGGTAACCTCTGCCACCGAGATTCCTCCTTTCTCACCCCAAAACTCAAGGGATGCCCGCACCCAACGTGCCTACATCCCCTCCACCACCACCGAAGTGGTTTTGGGATGATACCATGTTTGGGCACAATTAAGCCCTGTAGTTTTTATAACCTGGACAAGGCTGACATGCTCACTGCGGCTGCACTGCCCCATGCCATCCCAATGAGTGACGCCAGGCACCAGGACTCTCTGGTCCCCACGTTTTTCTGAGTGTTTTATCCATTTTCGTGCCCCTCCTGCCACTGGTTTGCCTGCTGTGCGTCAGGGTTTGGATCCTCTGTGAAATGGAGATTGGGGTTGGTGGCTGGAGGCAGTTTTCTGCCGGCGGCAGCGACGAGCTGCTTCAGAGCAAATCTCCCTGTCAGCTTCCTGCACCCCCGAAGCACTTCGGGCTGCGACCACGAACCTGGGGATGTAACCCCGAGACTCTCTCCCTTTGCAGATCACGGGCTGGACCTGGCTGAGAAGGATTTCACTGTCAACACTGTGGCCGGTGCCATGAAGAGTTTCTTCTCCGAGCTGCCCGAGCCCTTGGTCCCCTACACCATGCAGGTTGAGCTGGTGGAAGCCCACAGTGAGTATGCCCAGGGGGTCCTGACCATCGTCCCACCCCAGCCCGGCCTATCTCCTTATTAATTCATACCATACCGGCTCATTTGTGGGCACATCTCATTAATGAATACCATAAAAGCCCATTTGCAGGCATGTCTCCTCATTATTTCACACCCTCCAAGCCCGTTTCTGGCTGGAGATGCTCTGCCCCAGCATCACCGCTCGGCGCCATCCTGCACCCGTGAGCCGCGTGGGTTTTTGCTGGGTTGGGAAAGACTGATGATCCGCTTAAGTCAGTGGCCCAAAAATCCCCCCCCACAAAGAGGAGGGATCCCACGGCGGGATGCTGCCACGACCAGCTGCGATGCCCGGCAAGCATTTCTCTGCCACAGCAGCCCCCCGACTCTGCATTTCCTCCTGGCAGAAATCAACGACCGGGAGCAGAAGCTCCATGCGCTGAAGGAAGTTCTGAGGAAGTTTCCCAAGGAGAACTATGAGGTCTTCAAATACGTCATCGGGCACTTGAACAAGTACATATCGGGGTTCCTGGGACACGGGGAGGAGCACCCCAACCCGCCCCCCCTGCCCCTGCCACAACACCAGTACTGGGGCTCGCCTCTGCAGCCGGATGGCGTCGAGGCAATCGGGGGCGAGGGGGGGGGGGGCCCTGCTGGCACCTCACTGGCATCGTCTTGTTCTCTCTCTCCCACCACAGGGTCAGCCACAACCATCGGGTGAACCTGATGACCAGCGAGAACCTCTCCATCTGCTTCTGGCCCACCCTGATGAGACCCGACTTCAGCACGATGGACGCCCTGACGGCCACCCGCACCTACCAGACAATCATCGAACTCTTCATCCAGCAGTGCCCCTTCTTTTTCTACAACCGGCCCATCCTCGAGCCCCCCAGTGCCACTCCTGGTTCTCCATCCGCCGCCCCCCCTGGCACCCCTTTCCTCCCCGCAACGCCAGGCATGGCTCAGCCCTCACCTCCCCGGACCCCACCTCCATCGCCACAGTCACCCGTCCAGCCACTCCTCCCAGCCCAGCTGCACACAGAGCAGCACACGCTGTGAGCTGGTGCCGGGGAAAAAAAAACAAAAAACAAAAAACAAAAAACAACAAAAACCAACCGGAAAAAAAACCCCACAAGAATCTTGGTCTGGTCTGGGGCGCCCAGTGGAGACAGGGAAGTGAACGCCGGGCTTGGGCTCGCCCTCTCCCGCCCCAGAGCAGACTTGGGCATGGCGGGAGCGTACCAGGGCAGCTGGACTTGGGGCTGCAGGAGGATTTTTCCCCACCTTTTGGTTTGGGCAGGGGGCTGAGGAGCGGATCTGGCACCAGTGGGACGGTGGGGCTGAGCCAGTGGACCCATGTGCCAGGGTGCTCGGCAGATTGGATGCTTCTCCATCTGCCCCTGGACTTTTCGGCTTGGCCCCGGCGCCAGCAAACCCCCTTGCATTCCATGGGATGCAGCTGGTGGCTCACCTGGCGCTGGCCATCCTATGTGGCCCAAGGCTCGTCCGGCACATCCCAGCTTGCCCAGCATGGCCCGGCACGGCCCAGGGCTCATCCAACATGCTGTGGTGCAGCCTGAGGCCCATCTGGTGTGGTCTGGCATGGGCTGATGCTCATCTGATGGGACCTGAGGTTCATCCAGTGTGATCCGGCACAGCCCCAGGCTTGTTTGATGCAGCCCAAGGCTCATCCCACATGGTCCAGCTTAGCCCAAGGCTCATCCCACATTGTCCAGCTTAGCCCAAGGCTCATCCACCATGGTCCAGCATGGCCCAAGGATCATCCGACATGGTCCAGCATGGCCTGAGGCTCACCCAGCATGGTCCAGCGTGGCCCAGGGTTCATCCAACATGGTCCAGCATGACATGAGGCTCATCTGACATGGTCCACCAGGGCCCGAGGATCATCCCACGTGGTCCAGCTTAGCCCACACTTCATCCCACACGGTCCAGCATAGCCCAAGGCTTGTCTGATGTGGCCCGAGGCTCAGCCGACACGTCCTGAGGGTCATCCGACACATCTCAAGACTTATCTGAGATGACTCGAGGCTCATCTGTCACCCGGCGCATCCCACAAGTCATCCGATGAATCCCAGGACCTCCCTGGGGCCCCACCTACCCCGCTTTCCACCCATCCCCCAAAAAGCCTTTGTGGGTGTCCAGCATTGCCTTTTGGCCAGGACCCTCCCACCCCACCCTGCGGTTTTTCCCTCTCCAGGGATTTTGGCATTAAGCACTTACCAGAGGGGAGGGGGTTGGGCCCACTGCCCCCATCCCCCCCCCCAATCCTGTTTTTGGCTGGATTTGCAGGTTTTCCTCTGGAAAAGCCGGTGCCAATTTTGGAGTTGGGTTCAACGCGTTTCAGCTTGGGGAAGGAAAGCTGGAATTTGGCTGCAGCAAGGACACCTGGTTCGCCTTTGGGAATGGGGGGGGTGCCCAGGTTGCCTGGGTCCCCCTGGGACGGGGATGCGGGGGGGGGGTGGGGGTGGCTCGGACACCCGGATCCCACAGGAAAGGGGGGTTTGGACCCCTGGGGGATGGGGACACCTGGATGTCCACATGGGTTCTTCCCCCACCCCTCCTCCCAGTACCAGGGTGGTTTTAAACTGGATTTTCATGGTACCACTGGGAGAGCACAGGGAAGGCTCCTGCCGCCCCTCCTGGGTCTCTTCGCACTTTAAGACACCTCCAAAAACCCCCTTCAACTCCCCGCCACCAGTGATGAAAACAGCCCAAAACCCCCCAAAAACACCTGCCCCCTCCCAACCACCCCTTGGGGGGGATGACACACAGACTCCTCCAGCCCATGGAAACCCCCAAAAAGGGCTTTTTTTCCCCCAATTTCTCCAGTCTCGTGCTTTAAAACAAAAGTGTTGGTGTAAATAGTGGCCGCCGGCCTTTTTTTTTTTTTTTGCCTTTTTTTTTTTTTTAATAAAACTGGCCAAAAAAAAAAACCGAAAAGAAGAAAAAAAACCCAAAAAGAAGAAAAAACCCTGAAAAGAAGAAAAAAACCCAAAAAGAATTAAAAAAAAAAAAAAGAAGAAAATAAACCCGAAAAGTATGAAAAAAGAAACAAACAAACAAAAAAACAATTCTCACCGCGGGGGAGGGTTTTTTGCTGTTAAAAATTGGGGGTTTGGTGCCTTTCGGTGCAGCCGGAGGGGCCTTTGGGGGTGTTGGAGGGGGGAGTGTCAGTGCTGGCAAAGGGCTGGGGGAAAAAAAAGGCAAAATTGGGCAAAATTCAAACTGGGAGACGGATGCATTGCTGCTTGTCGTCCCCCTCCAAAATGGGACAAAACACTACGTTTTAACAATTTTCCCCCTACCGCCACATCTTCGTCCTCCTCCTCCTCCTCACCCGCCAGATCCCAGTGCAGTTTTGGGATAGAACTCCCAATTTTGGGGATTTAGGTTTTTCCCATTAGGTTGAACCCTCCCTTTTTTTGGGGGGGATAACCCCGTCATACAATAGGAACGTCATATCGGAAAAAAGTCATTTTTAAAGCAGGACGTAAATTATTTAAATAATTAAAAAAAAAATCTCTGGGTGGGGGTCCCACCCCACTGTAAATTAAAAAACAAACAACAAAAAAACCCCAAAAATCAAAATTCATCATTTAAGTGATTCCTCCACCAAAAAAAAAAGATAATAAATTGAATTTTTGGGTCTGGGGGGGTGGGGGGTGGGGAGATGCGCCGGCAAAAGGGTCGGCAGGAGCAACGCCGGCGCTAACGGTTCTTTCTTTGTATTTTTAGGGTCTAACAAACCTCCCGCCCCGTAGTTTTTGGTGATAGACATTGCCTTTTTCCGCTTCTTTTAAAGACGTTTTTAACAATTTGTGACATTTTCCAGGGCCGATGCGATTAGTGCATGAAAAATAAAAATAAAAAAAAAATACTGTTTAATGCTCGGGGGGTCCGGCCGGGCCCTTTTCCTGCTGAATCAAAAAAGAAAAAAAGAGAAGGAAGACAAGAAAAAAAAGAAATAAGAATAATTTCGAAGTCACTGTGCTGGTTTTTTTTGGGCGGGGAGTGCGGGAGGGGGGTTGTAAACTGGGAACCAGTGGTGAACTGGGAATGAGCAGTGAACTGGCCATTGCAAACTGGGAACCAGTTGCAAACTGGGCTTGGTGGACTGGGAACCAGTTGCAAACTGGGAACAGGTAACAAATTAGGAGCTGGGCACTGCAAACAAAGAACCAGTGGTGAACAGAATGAGCAGCAGCAAATGGGAGGAGCAGCAAACTGGGAACTGGGCACTGCAAACTGGGAACCAGAGGTTAAATCGGCATGAGCAGCAGCAAAGTGGGAATGGGCAGCAAACTGGGAACCAGTGGTGAACTGGGAATGAGCCGCAGCAAACTGGGAACCGGGCACTGCAAACTGGGAACCAGTTGCAAACTGGGATTTGCAAAGTGGGGAGGCAATTTTCAGGTTAATCAGCAGGAATTTGGGCAAATCAGCTGCAAACTGGGGTTTTTCCCTCTGCGTGCAAATGAATTTGTGACAAATTGGGTCTTTTTCCACATTTTTATTTCCCAGTCCATCTCCGCTCCATTGCCCTGCACCAACTGCGGGGGCTGCAAAAACTGAGGCTAAAAACGCCCGTTTCCGGCACGGCGCCCCAATGAACACTAATTTTTTAGTAAAACCCCCAGAGCAGAGCCACGCAGAGGCGAGTTTTGCTCAAAAAACCCATTTTTTGCAGCAGGAATGAGCGTGCAAACGTGGTGGGTGCAGCAAACGCCCCAGGAGGGTGTGGATCCTCCCACCCCCCCACGCTGAGGGTGAGTGAATAAATATAAAGCAGCCAAAACTGGGGGTTTTTGCACAAAAACAGCATCTGGGAGGGGCATGGGCAATCCCAACCCTGGGGGGCGCTTTAATTGGATTTTAATCCAACCCTCCGGGTGTTTTTGATCCCCCCTGGGGGGGGGGTGGTGGTGGTGTAATCTTCCCAGGTGCAGTTTTAAGCCTTCTGGGGGGGGGGGTAATCCCCCAGGGGTGGCTTTTAATCCTCCTGGATGGGGTGTTAATCCGCGGGGGGGGGCGGGGGAATTTTATCATTTAATCCTCCTGGGGGGAGAGGCTTAATCCTCCCAGGGTGGTTTTAATCCTCTTGGGGGGAGATTAATCCCCACTGGGGGGGGTTAATCCTCCTAAAGTGGGGTTTAATCCCCACTGGGAGGGGGGTAATTTTCTGGGCAGGGGTTTAATCCCCACTGGTGGGGCATTAATCTTCGGGGGGGGTGGGGCTAATCCCTATTGGGGTGGGTTTAATCTTCCGGGGGGGGGTGCTTAATCCCCCCAGTGTAGAGTTACTCCCCCCCCCATTGGTTTTCACCCCCCTCAATGCAGTTTCCAATCCCCCAGGAGTTACTTTCCCACCCCATCAGTGAGGGGATCCCTGCTATCGTCTCTCTCCCCACCCACCCCCCACCCCGGGGTCACTTTTCAGGGGGCTCCTCGGGGACGATCTCCACCTCCAAACGCCCGACGTAGAGGGAGAGGGCACAGAGCCACAGCAGGGCCAGCAGCGCAGCAGCGGCAGCGTTGGCGGCAGCAGTGGGCGCTGGCAGCATCATGGGCCGCCGCAGCAGCACCAGGTTCACCAGGTAGGAGCCCGCCCCATAGGAAACGCACAGGCCCCCCAAGATGAAAAACCCTAAAAAAAAGAAAAGAACAAATAAACTCAAAAAAGAGCTGGGTTAGAATATTTAAGCGCTTCCTTCCCCTCCCAGAGTGGGGGGGGGGGTGCTTATTATGATGACAAATAGGTAAAATGCAGCAAAATTTGGCAAAATGGAGGGACATGGACTGTGAAATGGAGGAAATAGCACCAAAATGGGCACCCACAGGGGGGTGGGGGCAGAGGGGTGACCGGGATTTGGGGGATTTTGGTTGGTTTTGGGGTGTGGGGAGGGTGATGGGGCTGGGTGGGGGGCCCGGAGGGGAGAGGGCGGTCTGTCTGGGGGTGTCATCAGGGTAGGTGTCCCCAAGAGGAAATGGGTGTCCCCTGGGTGGGTGTGTGTCCTGGGGGTGGCTGTGGCCCCTGGGTGGGTGCCCTGGGCAGGGTGGGTGTCCCCAGGGGGAGGCGGGTGTCCTGGGGGGGGGGGGGGGGGGGGGAGTGTCCCCAGGGTGGGTGTCCCCAAGGGGAGGTGGGTGTCTCCAGGAGGGGGGCTTGTCCCTGGGGGTGGGTGTGTCTGATGGGTGGGTAGGGGTGTGCCCAGGTGGGTGCCCCCCCCATCCCATCCCCACCGTAGGCAGCATCACGGCCAGTGTCGCTCTGGACATAGGAGATGACGCCGACGCCGGTGGCCAGGAGCCCGTTACGGAACCAGGAGAGGAGACCTGGGGGAGGGGGGGAGAAGGGTGTCAATGGGGGGGGGGGGGGGGGGGCAAGGGGATCCCCCCCGCCCCCCTGTGGGGGATCCCCCTCGCCCCTCCCTCAAGCCCCGCCCCCAGCTCCCTCGCCCCCTCAAGCCCCGCCCGAGCTCCCGTCACCCCTCAAGCTCCGCCCCCAGCCCCCTCTCGCCTCGGCTCCGCCCCCAGCCGCATTCCCGCCGGCCCCCGCCCCGCCCTTTACCTCCCTCCAGCGCCTTCCGCAGCAGCCAGGCGTCCGCCCGTTCCAGGTCGGAGGCGGCGGGGGGGGGCGGCGGCGGGGCCCGGCCCAGGCTGTACCGAGGCCGCCCTGCCGCCCCCCGCAGCCTCCGCAGCGCCAAGGCCGCCGCCGCCCGCCCCGCACCGCCCCACCAGCCCATGGCGGCCCCGCCACGTCCCCCGCCCTCCCTTCCCCCCCCGCCTCCTTCCACCCAGGCCTTCCTTCCCGGCGCCGCTGCCTCACGCCCGTTGGTCGCCGTTGCCGCCGCTCACCGCGGGTTACCGCGCCTATTGGCGGAGACGCGCGTTCGTCCGCGCCGCCCCGCCCCGCGCGGACAATGATACGCGGCGATAAACCGGCGCGCTGCGCCCCGCCCCCTCCCGACCGGAAGAAACGTTCCTATTGGCTAAGCGCGGGGCATGTCACGAAGAGCCGGGCCCCTTCTCTCACGCCCCACTCTGAAACCCCCCAAATTCACCCTAAAACCCTCCCCCACCACCACCCCACTCGCACAAAAATGGCCAAAACACCGTTTTCCACCTTAAAACGCCACTTTATGAGGCGACGCCGCCCCGCCGGTGCCCCGCGGGAAGGGGGGAGGGGCGGGGGAGCGCTGGCAGCGGCTCTGGGAGAGAGAAAATGGCGGCTCATTACCGGGGGGGGGGTCGGTACAGGGGCTGGGGGGGGGGGGGGTGTTATTGTAGGGTCGCCCCCGCGGCCCCACTTACCCGCCCATTGGCCACTCCTTCCGGCACCGCCTCCTCCTCCCCAACTCGCCCGCCCGTTGGCTGCAGCACACCGCACGCCACGCCCTCTCCCCACCACCTTCTAGCGGGGAGGGGGCGTGGCCTGCGCGGGGACCCCCGCCCCCCGCCAGAGGCGGGGGAGGGGGCGGGGGGGGGAAGCCGGCGCGGGGGGGGGGGGGGCCGGAATTTTGGGGGGTCAAACCAGCACTGGAATGCGCTGCGGGGGGGGCACCCCAAACCAAGGGAAAAAAACAGCGACTTGAGGCTGTGTTTTCCCCCAGCGCCCCCCCCCCCCATCATGACCCCAGAATCATGTGTGTGTCCCCCAGTATGTCCCGTCCCCCCCAGTGTGTCCCTCTGTCAGTGTCCTCTCACAGCTCGTCCTCGAGGCCGTTGTCCTCCTCGGGGAAGTCCCCGGGGGTGACACTCTGGGGTTTGACGAAGGCGCCGTATTTGGGCTGGCACTCGAAATAACGGCGGCCGCCCACACTGCAGGGAGGAGGTGGGGGGGAAACAACACCTGAATTTTGGAGGACCCCCTCCTACAAAAAGGGAATACCTCGGGGACATTTTGGGGACCTTACCTGCCGTCGTGCTTGCCCAGTGGCTCGTCGTAGCGGACGCCCACCCAGTAGCCTGGCTTGAAGTCGGTTTGGCCTGTGCGGAGGAGTGGGGGTCAGTCTTGGGGTGGGGGGGTGTTTGGGGACAACACGGGGGACATTTGAGGACAGTCTGGGGACACATACCCACATACATGATGGTGGCAAGTTTGGAGGGTTGTCCCGGTAGCCGGACTTGGCAACGGGCACCAAGGGGGAGGGCGGCCGCCAGCGCCGCTTCCTGGGCCCAGCGTTGCTGCTGCTCATCCGCCCGGCGCTGTGTCCCCTCGGTGTCGTAACGTCCCCAACGCCGCTGGCGGAGGAAGGACCGAAGGGACTCTGCAGGGACATGCAGGACATCGGTACAGCAGGGGGTTGGGGACGGCAAACAGCAATCCCCCCTCCCGCCCCACTGCGTGGTGGAGGTGACTGACAGAGGTTGGTGACAGGACGGGCGACTTCTTGTGGGGGGGGGTGACACAGCAGGGGTGGTGGCAGTGTCACCACGGGGGATTGTCACCTCAACTGGGTGGACGGTAGCCCGGTGGGGACAGGGAGAGTGTCACCGTGGGGGGGACAGGGGATTGTCACCTCAACTGGGGGAATGGTGACACAGTGGGGATGGGGTGAGTGTCACGAGGGGAGATGGGATGGAGACACAGTGACACAGCGGGCATGGAATGAGTGCCACCACCGGGGACATGGAATGCGGATGTCCCCTCGGGGCCAAGGATGTCCCTGGGGAGGGGGGGAGGTGGCCCACGGGGGGACACTGGTGTCACCTGGCCGCTTTTCGTAGTCGCTCTCGGCCATCTCGTACTTCTCCACCCGTGAGACGTCCTCGTACTCCCCGATGCGCGCCCCACTCCGGTCAATCACCTGCAGCACCCCATTACTGCAAGGGGCAGGGGGGCACCCCCACCCCTGGGAGTTATCACGGGGTCTCCCACAATGGGGGGGGAAGCCATTTTGGGGGGGAAAAGGGGGAAAAAACACTAGGGTATACTAGCGCCAGCAAGGATACAGGGCCTGGCTAAGGGGTGGTAGAAAAAGGGGGTGCACCAGCACCAGTGGGACTTTGGGGTGAGAAGTAGGGAAACAGGGTGCAACAGGGTGGTTGCAGGGTGTAATTTTGGAGTGAGAACTAGGGAAAAAAAAGGGGGGGGGGGAGGCAGGACCCACGTGCACACGGCAGCCGTTGGCCACGGGGTAGGAGCCCAGCAGGGCCTCGTCGCAATCCAGACGTCCCAGCAGCTGCTCCTCGGCACCGTACAGCTCCAAGTCCATGCAGGAGGCCGGGCTGCCCACCACCAGCTCCAGTTTGCACTGGGAGGGGAAGGAGGGGGGGGGGGGTTGGTGGTGGGATCCTGGTCCTGATCTTGGGTGGGGAGTGGGCAAGGGGAGTCCCCAGCCTGGTCCTGGCCTCCCCCACCCTGGGTCGGGCACGGCAGGGGGGGTTGGCCCCGGTGAGGGGGAGGGAGGGGGGGTTCCCGGTGAGGACGAGGGGGGGGTCCTGGTGAGAAGGACAGAGGGTCCCAATGAGAAGGGTGAGGAGAGGGGGAGTGTCCCAGTGAGGAGGAGGAGAAGAAGGAGGGGGGTGTCCCGGTGAGGAAGGGGGGCGGTGGGGCGGATCCCCATGAGAAGGAGGGGGTCCCTAGCCCCAGGGAGGAAGGGAGGGTGTGGCCTGGTGAAGGGGAAACGGGGATGTCCCCGGTCCCGGTGTGGGGGGTGGGGGGTGTCCCGGGGCGGGGGAGGTGCGCCCTGAGGGTGGGGGGGTGTCCCGGTGAGGAGGAGGACAGGGGGTCCCGGGGCGGTGGGGTGGCGGATCCCCATGAGGAGGAGGAGGGAGTCCTTAGCCCCAAGGAGGAAGGGGGGGGCTGGCCCGGCGAAGGGGGAACGGGGATGTCCCCAGTCACGGGGAGGGGAGGTCCCCCAGTCCCGGTGAGGAAGAGGAGATCCCGGTGGGGCGTGGTTCCCTGTCAGAGGGAGGGACCGGGCCCAGCTCCCATAAGAGGGAGGAGGAGGAGGAGTAGGAGAAGGAGGGTCCCGGCGGGGCCTGGTCCGTGATTGGGGTGGATGGGGGAGGGGGAGGAAGGTCCCGCCCGGCGGGGAGGGCCCCGGTACCGGTACCTTGAACTCGGCGACGGTGAGGCCGGTGCTGTAGCGCTTGTGGGTGCGGAAGGCATTCAGGCTGCTGCTCACCACCAGCGACACGGAGCCGGTCCCGAGCAACAGCCCCGGCCCGGCCCCGGCCTCCGCCGCCGCCTTCATGGTGCGGCCCCGCCGCCGCCGCCGCCGCTTCTGGAACCTTCGGCCCGCCCCGTACGCTCGCCCCGCCCCCGCCACCCGACCAATGGGAGCCGAAGGACCGCCCCGCGCGCTGACGGCTAGCCAATGGGGCGGGAGCTGCCTCGCCCGCCCGCCGCCGTCCCGCCAGTAGCAGACGCGTCGTGGTGGCAGGAGGGAGAGGGCGGAGAGAGGGGGGCGGGGCGGGGCGCGGCGCGGGCGAGTCACGGGGCGGGGCGGCAGAGCCGCGCGCGGGGTGCGGGTGTGCGAGTGTGCAAGTGTGCAAGGCAGGGGGTGCGATGGAGCAATGCACGGGGTGCGGGTGTGCAATGCATGGCGGCGCAATGGAGCAAAGGACAGGGGTGCAGGTGTGCAAGGAACGGGGCGCAGGTGTGCAATAGAATCATGGAGTCGTTTAGGTTGGAAAAGACCTTTAAGATCATCGAGTCCAACTGTCAACCCAACACCACCATGCCCACTAAACCATGTTCTGGAGTACCCAGTCTACGTGGTTTTTGAACACCTCCAGGGATGGTGACTCCACCACTTCCCTGGGCAGCCTGTTCCAGTGCTCGACAACCCTTTTGGTGAATAAACTTTTCCTAATACCCAACCTAAGCCTCCCTTGCCGCAACTTGAGGCCATTTCCTCTCGTTGTATCTCCAGCCACCCGACAGAGCAGACCAGCAGCCACCTCGCTACAACCCCCTTCAGGTAGTTGTAGAGAGCAATAAGGTCTCCCTTCAGCCTCCTCTTCTCCAGGCTGAACAGCCCCAGCTTCCTCAGCTGCCGCTAAAGGATTTTTAGTCATGGGTTTCTCTAGGTTTGCTTTATTGACAACTCAGAGTTGGGCCACCACCGCAGTGAATGGCAAACTTCCAAAAATTTCTCAGTCTTATATACCTTTTACCACCCACTATCCCAGTCCAAAATCTTTGTAATTTTCCAGCTGATCTCTGTTCACATGTCGTTATCATTCATCAACTTATCTCATAAATTCTTGTGTCCCGGTTCTTCTGAAGTTAGTGGTCATAGGCAGAAGGTCTTGGGTCACCACGATCACTTATCTTCTTAAACATCAAAGATCACCTTTGAATTTCTGAAAATCACTCAGGCTATTCTATTAATTTATCTTGTTCTAAAGTTAATCACTTACTCCCATGTCTTAGGTCTAAGATGTACAATCCTTCTGTCGATTCAGCTTGACTGGGTTTCAAGCCAGCCATGGAGGGGGAGACACATAGGACAAATAAGCAGCTTATATATATTGTTTTATAAGCACCTGCATTCTATTAATCACATCTAGAGCAATCTCTAATCATTAGTTATATGTTTGATATGAATAGTCTTAGAAACAATGAGGCTTAAGGCCTAGTTCCTTTCACAATTCCCGCCCTTTGTTTTTCATTGCACTCCTGCGATCCTATTGACAACTCCACATTTGTCTTTCTATCTTCTGTACTATCCTAGAGCTACAACTTATACAGCATTGAAACAAAACAATCACACATACTACCATGATTATAACAACAAAGACTATTACAATTAGTTTTTTCACCCAAGTAGTCAAATTTAGAAACCAAGACGTTAACCAAGAGAATATGTCAGAAAATCCCCAGGATGTGTTATCTCTTTGAATTTGTTGCATTGTGGCACTAACCTCCCAAATTTTCTGGACATCTGTTATTAATTCTCCTGGTTGGTCAGTATACATACAGCAACCAGTATTTAGGACAGAGCAAACTCCACCTTGTGAAACCAGAATCATGTCTAAAGCCATTTGGTTTTGGACAGTCATTTCTGAAAGTTCAGTTACGTCTTTCTGGAGAGTGAAAAGTCCGTGAGCAGTTGAATTTGCTAATTTTTCAATTTCTTCAGAGACATTTAAGACTGTTTTTTCCAATTCACTTACTCCTAAAGCCAGAATTAACCACCTAACAAATGAATGGAATCCTGTTGGTCTTTCAATCAAGGGATTTAGAGTTCTTCAGGTTTGACTTAAAAAGGTTCTATGCCATGTTGCACTTGAGACAGCATTTGGGTGAATTTCCAAATCTGTAGACATTACTCCTAGGGTACAAATACCTCCCCAATCTGGAGGCAAAGTTTTATAAGCTTTGCTCCCACATAACCAAAAAATAGGTGCTCGCCAACTTAAACGCAGGTCCTCAGGTGCTCGCCAACTTAAACGCAATCCCGAGTTGAGAGAAGTCGTGTTTTGGCATTGAGTCCAATTTCCTACAAATTAATGATTTTTGCATAAATGTTGATTATCAACACTTGGGGGATAACATCTTTGTACACAGTGGACTTGTGAATAGTCTCCTGAGTTTGATAGTCTAATTTCTCAAATTTGTTCTTCATACGATTTGGAAAAAGTAGTATTAAACCAGTATTTTTTCCAATTTACACTTTTAGGAATCGGTACTCCTACTAACTGAAATCCTTGATTCACTGTCTTTGGTAGAGCAACAGAAATCCAACATTCACTTAAATCTAGATTAGCAGTAAAAGATTTCATCAATGACACATGCATATTGTTGGCCCAGGCATTTTCTACTTGGTGAACATCCCCAGGTTTCCATACCAATTGTTTTAACACATTCAGAGCTGGCATGTTATGATATGAATGAGGATAATCCATGTGACAGTGCCAAAAATTCCACTCAAGATTAGGTCCCCATTTGATTATTACAATCCTAAATTTGAAAGTAAAACAATTGCTTGATAGATAGAATCAAGACAGCACCAGTGTCCCTTACCATAAATTCCCCACATTTGATGGTCAAAGCACCATGTCCCAATTCCCCATGTTGGTTCTTGAAGGTGAATATGATATACAGGATAAGTTCCTGGAATGTCATATCCTCACCACTGTTTAGAAAAACCATGCCCGTTGGACCAAGTGTACCACGAAACGTCAAGTCTACTTATAACATTGGCACAGAATTTGAGAGAATTAAGAAGTGGATAAATAGGGTTTCTCTATCTGATTTTCGGATAACTAGCCAAAAAAATGACCTGTCCAGGCTTTGCCTGTAGGCCTGTAATTTGGCCTGAAAGTTGAAACAGCAATCACTATATGTAATAACAGTTCTATTGGTACAGGCATCTCGATATCGCAATGCAAATTTTGTCCACAAGGTGCCACTCCAGGGTAAAATACAGAAAAGTACAAAAAGGAGTAATACTTTATAAATTGTCCATTACGCTTCAGATTCTTTGCGGGCATGCAAATGACGGATCCAAGTTTCTTTCCCAGATACCTTGATGGCATAAAAAGAAGTTAGTAGGACAGTTTAAGGTCCTTCCCATTTTGGTTCAAATCTGTTTTTTCTTTTGAAATTCTTTATATAAACTTTGTCCCCTGGCTGTATATCATGAACTTGGATTTCAGGGCTTATTCCCTGATACCAATAGGCATGGTTACACATTTGGAAAAAAAAGAGTTTTGTTGATATAAGAGGTATTGTGTTACCCATTCATCTCCATCCAAGAGGCTAGTCTTTGCTGGCACATATGTACCTGGAACAGCAAATATTCTCCCAAAAAGGATCTCAGCCGGAGAAACTCCAGTTGGTTGCCTTGGAGTATTCCTAATATCCCACAAAACTAAATTTAGAGCCTCAGGCCATTTCAAAGCAGTCTGTTTACAAACTTTTACTAATTTCTCCTTTAATGTCCTATTCATTCGTTCTACCTGAAGGGATGATTTGAGGTGATGTGGAGTATGAAATTTATTAAAAACCCCCAAAGAATTATAAATCTGAATCAGGATAGCAGCTGTGAAATGACTCCCTTGATCTGAGTGAATTACTTCAGGAACCCCATACCTTGGAATGATTTCTTTCAAGAAGGCTTTTACTACTGCCTTAGAATCATTTTTACTAGTCGGGAAAGCTTCCACCCATCCTGATAGCTGATCAACGATCACTAACATGTAAGAGTACCCCATTGTTTTTGGCATGTCTGCATAATCAATTTGGAGTTTTTGAAAAGGAAAGGTGCCTGGAGGTCTTTTCCCACCAGGAGGTTTAATTCCCACCAAAGCATATTGTCTGCAAAGCTTACATCCTTCACAAATTCTTTTTGCTGCTGCATAAATTCCCGGGGCTGCCCAGAGTCTCTTGATTTGGAGCGCTAGGCTCTCCAGTCCCCCATGGGTCCTCTCATGGTGCCACCATGTTATTGGTAATAATTACTTTTTTGGAAGGAGAGGTTTGTTGTTCAGAATCCACCGCCCTTCTCGCCAGTGGGCTCCCAGCCAAGTCCATTGTTGTTCTTCTTCTTCAGGGAGGTCTTCATACAGCTTATTCACATTGGGGAGCTCCAACGTTATTTCATATTGTAACGGAGACATAATGGACACAACCTGTCGTGCTGCTACTCTAGTGACTTGGTTGGCTAGAGAATTTCCCTTTGCGATCATGTCTTGTCTCTGAGTGTGTGCCTTTATATAGATCACAGGTATTTCAGAGGGCAATTGGATCACTTCTAAGAGGTCTTTGATCTGTTGTCCGTGGGCAACAGTTTTTCCCTCTGAAGTCAGAAAACCCCTTTCCTTCCATAAAGTCCCCATAGCATGACATACACTAAAGGCATATTTAGAGTCTGCATAAATGTTAGCTCTTACTCCAATTGCATATTTAGCAGCTTCAGTGAGAGCAATTATTTCTGTTCCTTGTGCACCCAAAGGTGCAGGCAAAGATCCAGCTAACAGTACCTGTGTTTCTGTGGTGACTGCGAAACCGGTACATCTTCGACCTTCTTTGTAGTAAGATGAGCCATTCATGAAGAGGTTCAAATCAGGGTTATCTAAAGGTAGATCTCTCAGGTCATCTCGCGGCTTGCTGGTTTCACTTATGAGATAAACACAATTGTAGTTATCTTTTTCTCCATCAGAGGGTAAAGGTATTAAAGTTGCAGGGTTTAAAGTGTTGCACCTTTCCAGTTTCAAATTATCAGCCAATAAAAGAATTATTTCATATCTATGTGCTCGTTGTGGAGACAAAGCTTTCTTCGCATATTGCGTTAACAAAATTTCTACCTCATGGGGTACACGAACAGTTAGTGGATGACCTAAAACAATTGTTTTGGCTTTCCCAACCATTTCAGCAGCAGCTGCTATTGCTCTGATACAAAAAGGAGTTCCGTTAGTCACTGGGTCCAATGTAGAAGAAAAATAAGCAACAGGTGTCTCATGCGGTCCTAAAGTTTGTACTAACACTCTCTTTGCAACCCCTTTTGCTTCATCACAATATAATTTAAAAGGTTTTGAATAGTCAGGAAGCCCTAATGCTGGGGCATGTAAGAGTGCAGCCTTTAAGTATGAAAGGCTTTCTCCTTCTCAGTGCCCCAAGCAATTGGTTCCATTTCCTTATTTCAAGTTGCTTCATACAGAGGTTTAGCTATTTCACCGAATCCTAGGCTCCAAGGATGGCAAAATCCTACCTGTCCTAAAAATCCTCTCAACTGTTTTTTTCATCACTGGTCTAGGTATTTCTTGAATTGCTTGAACTCTTTCAGGGTCTACTTCTCACCTTCTGTGCTTTAATATAAATCCCAAATATTTTACTTGCCGTTTGCAAAACTGCAATTTAGATGGAGATGCACAGTGTCTCTTTTTAACAAGCTGGATACACAGATATTCAGTATCTCGAATACGATCATTCTTAGTTTTACTTGCCAATAACAAATCATCAACATATTGCACCAAGATCGATTTATTTGGAAAAACTAAATCATTCTTCAAAATCTGAGAAAAAATCATTGGTGAGCTGGTAAAACCTTGTGGTAGCCTGGTTCAAGTAAGTTGTTTCCCTTGCCAAGCCAAGGCAAAAATCGATTGGCTTTCTTCAACAATTGGAATACTAAAGAAAGCTCTGGTAAGGTCAAGCACTGTGAAATACTGTGCCCAGACTGGAATCTGAGTTAAAATCAGACTAGGATCCGGCACCACAGGGTGTGGAGCAATTACATCCTCATTCACGACTTGTAAATCTTGAACAACTCTATATTCAGGATCTCCATCCTTATCTATCCTATATTTACTCACTGGCAAAATTGGGTTATTATAGGGACTACGGCATTCTTTCAAAATCCCCTTTTCTAAAAAAATGCACAATTTGTTTTCCAATGCTAGGAATGGCTTCATTTATAATTGGATATTGCCAAATTGAAGGAGGAGTCCCTCCTTTTGTTTTTATCACAACTGGTTCAGTAGATTTTAATAATCCTACTTGATCTCCTGATGTACGCCAAAGTTTTCTGGGATCTCCAGCTAATTTGGGTGGTATTTTTAAATCACTATGGTTTTGTTCTTTAAGCTGGATTACTTCAGAACCCATTACAATTAATTGGATCCCTGTAGGTGCCAAAGAGATAAACATGCCAAATTCCTGCAAGAGGTCTCATCCCAGAAGGGAAATGGAAGAGTCTGGAGAAATTATAAATCTTCCCCAGACTAATTTTCCATTCAAAACTACTGGCAGAGGAGTAGACAAATATTTTATCTCTTCCCCAACTGTTGCCAAAATCTGGAATAAAACTCCTTAACAGCAATGAGAAGTTAAGAAGCAGGCACTCCTTTATTGCAGTGCTGGGCACACGGGGGATCGCTCCACCTATCGTGTGCTCCTGTCTAGTCTAACTGTGCAGGTTAAATACACACCTGTTATACATATTCACTAAATTTCTGAAAAATGTTATACATAATCATTAACTTTCCAATAAATCATTAGCATATGTAAATGTCTCTTCACGCGGGCACAGTGAAGGTCTCTGGTGGTCTTCAGAAACCCTCTGGTGGTCTTCCATAATCTTCCTCACTTGTCCACTTCTTGACCTCTCTTAGGTGATTCTGTGCAGTACGATTCTCACCATCATCTATATTAGTTTACATAAAAATGCATGCCGTGTCTATTCTTAAATGTAACCTTTCTAATAATTGGTCCTTCAGTCACACCATCTTATTAACATTCTTATGTTAAAACAGTCATTGGTTAATGTCACTTAACTCTACTGATTGGAATCCTCAATAATTAGATCAAGGTGGGAAGGGTAAGGGGTTTCCAAGCAGCAAACTGGTGTCCATAATGGTTTCCTTAGTTTCCTAAAACAAAACACTACAAATCAACAAATCTTTGTCAGAGTTGCTGTGGTTAACTGATTTTAGACGATACTTGAATACTTATGCTTACACATCGTACATTTTCTAAGGTTCCTAAGTTCCTATAACTACATTTCAAACTTAACACTCCCACACCTATGCTTCACAATTTTCTACCTCTTAATCAAACCAAACTCTTTTATATAATTAGATTTTAATTTCTTTATCAAAATATTTGCAACACTACCACCCCCCGTATTATCACAGTTTCATTTGACATCTGGTGGACTTCAAAATTTAACAAAGACAATGTCGCTCCCGTATTTACTAGGAAAGTAACAAGAATACAGTTTACCTTTGCAGAAATCTGACCGCGCTCGTCTACCTTGATTCCGACAGGTTCCATTGCTCTTTCAGTTTCCAGAGGAGTACCATTCTTTACTGCGAATGAGGTCATGGGGGTCGGGCATGTGGAAGTCCTCCTCAGGTTGCAACAGGTCTCAGTGGGCACTCTGTTTGCATATGTCCTAAATATACACAATAAAAACACTCTGAAGAGTTAGCATGTTGGGAAACAGGGGGAACTCTATTTTGCCCCCTCTTCCCCTAAATATCCCCTGAGAAAATCCCCAACCTCTCATTCGTGGGTTAAAATTCTGACTAATTGCTGCAGCTAACAGTCCAATTTCTCTCTCCTTCTCTTTTTGCTCTCACTTTCTTTTAATTTTTAATTTCTCTTCTTCCTGTTTTTTTCTTTCTTTAGCTCTTCTATCAAAAACAAAGGCAGCAATACTTAGAATTTTAGCTAATGTCTCACCCTGCCAGCCTGGCATATGTTTCTTAAAATATTTACTTATGTCTGGAGCAGATTGATCTACAAAAACACTGATAGCTAAAGGGTCCTGGAAATTGTCACGGGTCATGTCCCCATATTTTAATAAGGTTACCTTCAATCGTCCCCAGTAATCACTCAGATGTTCATCAGGTCTCTGCCTACCTTCTAAAACCTTTGTCCAATTGGTTACTCTCTCACCAGCTTGGCGAACTGCTTCTATTAATTGTTGAATGGCAGCTCAGTAAGCCCTACTTCCTTCTGTGGTTGCAAGATTCCATTCTGGATCTTGTTCAGGCCATGGGTTTAACCCCTGACCTTTCTGAGCAATTTCTCTATCCGTTTGAAAAATCTTTTCTCTTACCTCTGCCTGAAATAATTCTTCATCAGAGTCTTCATACCATTCCAGTTAGGGGTATAATCAGTGACAATTCCCCATAACAATTGAGCACACTTTTCAGCATCATCACACAGCCGAGGCATTTTTGACTGCCAGGCTACTAAATCACCTTGTTTCCAAGGTTCATGCCTCATTATTGCAGTTACTGCAGGAACTTCAGCAGGCGCACCCGGTCCTGCTCTCGGGTTTGGTATGTAGTCCATACACATTGGGTACATGCCAACACCCTTAGAGAAAAGCTCAGTTTCCTCAGCCTCAGGAGCTGAGGAAAGTAAACTTCTCATTTTCAACAAGGGAGTTTTCCTCCTTTGTTGTGCCCAATTATACCAAATATACCAATAATCAATGTCTTGACTTCCGGAGTCTTCCAAAATAATTCTAAAAAATTTTTGCTTTGGGGCTTTAAATGTTCCCTTAGGAGGCCCTCCATTGGCCCTCATCCATTGGCCCTCCTCTGTAGGGCTGTAGGGTTATTCCATGCGGGACCCGGATGACAGGACACCAATATGATGATTAAAGTCGCCAGTTTATTGAGCCTAGCTGATCATTCTTATACAATTCTCTAAGTTCCTTAGAAGCTTTGATTGGCTGCTGCACGCAAGCATTTGGTGTCCACGCGCACAAGCATAAAATGTGATTGGTTATATCGACACTGTACACGTGTATAAACGTAAGATACAGTTAGTTATACTCACTCTGTACACGCGCATAAACACAAGATACAGGTAGTTATACTCACTCTGTACACGCGCATAAACACAGGACACAATTGGCTATATTAACTAGAGCATTTGTTTGTGCCAAGTTCCCTTTATTGTGGAATGCGCACCTGTGTTTTTCTAATTGGGATCTTTCTTTTTCTGTCTTCTTGTTTATTCTGTTCAAGGCCTTCTAAAGGCGTCTGGAATGCTCTTGCAACCATGAGCTACTTTCAGGCCCAGTAACTAAGTTCCATATAATTGAACCCTACACTCCTCTATTTCTCGTCAGGAATGGCCATTCCTCTTGGCACAATATTATCAATTTTCTTTTTTGCAATGCCTGTGCCATGGGTATCTTTTTCCAATTTTCTAAAACCTCAGCAAGGGGCGTCCGCCTTTCAACGCTGGGTACTGACCCCATCTTTCCTAATAATTTTTGCAAGTTTAAACACAAGAGTTTACCAGGATAATTTTATCTGGAATTACCCGTGCCCAAGTCTCTTAGGTGAACTGACCTGATTATTTCTGCAGGCAATTGAGCATTGGTAAGGGGTTTGTCCAGGGAAATATCTAGTTGCTGTCTTTCGCTCTTGTGTCCTAGAGTCCCATCTGGGTCGCCAATTCTGTTAAAGGATTTTCAGTCATGGGTTTCTCTAGGCTTACTTTATTAACAACTCAGAGTTGGGCCATTCACTGCAGTGGTGGCCCAACTGTGAGTTGTTAATAAAGCAAACCTAGAGAAACCCATGACTGAAAATCCTTTAACAGCCGTTCCTCATAGACTTGTGCTCCAGGCCGCTCACCAACTTGGTGAGGACACGTTCCAGCAACTCAATGTCTTTCCTGTAGTGAGGGGCCCAAAACTGAACACAGTACTTGAGGTGCGGCCTCACCAGTGCCGAATACAGGAGAACAATCAACCCCCTGCTCCTGCTGGCCACACTATTTGTGACACAGGCCAGGATGCCCTTGGCCTTCTTGGCCACCTGGGCATACTGCTGGCTCATATTCAGCCGGCTGTCAACCAGCACCCCCAGGTCTGAAAGTGTTAAAGCCCCAAGGACAAGGGGATGCTGTAAATAAAGGTATGTTTCCTTCTGTTCCCTGAGAAGATAACAACCTTAAGCCCCTTTTCATATAAATTAGTGGAGTTTGTCAGTATGGTTTGCATCAAAAGGATGTTAATCAAGGAAGAGTAGGTAATAGAGCTGCCCATGAACATTCTTGAGGATAAGCTATCTGACCGTGTAAAAAGTGCCACAGAGCAGAATCCGAGAGGGAGCTCAGACAAGGGATGAAGACTATAAAAGAGTACCAGAGGACCCCAAAAGACCACCGAAAGAAGACGGCTGCTTGTGCGGATCAGACGTTTACATATATTAATGAGTTCTCGGAAATCTCACATTTACATAAATTAGTCCTTGGAAATTCTATGAATGTGTATAGCTTTAATCTACATAATCTCTAAAAGTTTGCCCAATTGTTGAAGCAGTCCGGGTGGACTCATCCCTGATGCTGCCCAGTGCTGTAATAAAGGATGCCTGCTTAATAGTAACCTCATTGCTATTCAGTTCTATTTCAGGGAACTCTCGGAAAACTCCGTTTCCCCTACGGGGAGATTCGGACTTGAAGGAGAAGTATCCATGAATTTTTGTTTCAGGTCTTTTTCCGCTGGGCAGCTTTCCAGCCACTCTTCCCCAAGCCCGTAGCACTGCATGGGGTCGCTGTGACCGAAGTGTGAGACCCAGCACTTGGCCTTGTTGAACTTCATACAGTTGGCCTCAGCCCATCCATCCAGACTGTCCAGATCCCTCTGTAGAGCCTTCCTACCCTCAAGCAGATCATCAGTGTCATCTTCAAACCTGCTGAGGGTGCACTCGATCCCCTCATCCAGATCACTGATAAAGATATTAAACAGAACTGGCCCCAATACTGAGCCCTGGAGAACACCACTTGTGACCAGCCACCAACTGGATTTAACTCAGTTCACCACAACTCTCTGGGTTCGTCCACCCAGTCACTTTTTTACCCAGCAGAGCAGAGACAGTGTCCAAGACCTTACTGAAGTCCAGGTAGACAACATCCACAGCCTTCCCCTCATCTGCTGGGCAGGTCACCTGGTGATAGAAGGAGATCAGGTTGGTCAAGCAGGATGAGCAGGTTGGTCAGTGCACGGGGCGCGAGTGTGCAACACGGGGTTCAGCTGTGCAATACAAGGGGGTGCAGGTGTGCAATGCACGGGGGCGCGGGTGTGCAATACACGGGGGCGCGGGTGTGCAATACACGGGTATGCGGGTGTGCAATGCACGGGGGTTTGGCTGTGCAATACAAAGGGGTGCGGGTGTGCAACGCACGGGGGTTTGGCTGTGCAAGACAAAGGGGTGCGGGTGTGCAATGCACGGAGGGGCGACTGTGCAAAGGACCGCGGCTCCCGTGTGCAACGCACGCCGGTGCCGCCCCACCGCGCGCGCGGGCGGGGCCCAGCCCTGCGCATGCGCCGCCCGCGCCCGCCGCCGCTGCCGTCTGTCCCTGCGCGGCCGCCATGGAGGCGGACGGGGCCTACGAGCCGGGCTTCGTGGGGATCCGCTTCTGCCAGGAGTGGTGAGGGGACGCCGGGACCCCCCCCCCCCGATACCCCCTGGGCCGCCCCAGACACCCCCCATCCCCGCGGGCCTCCCCCGTTCCCTCCCTGGGCCTCCCAGCCATCCCCTCTGGGCCTCCCCGACACCCCCCGGCCTCCCAGTACCTCCCGGGGCTACTTCACCCCTCCCCAGGGCTCCCCGGTACCACCCCCGTGACCCCCAGACCCCTGCTCAAGGCTCCCAGACGCCCTCCGGGCTCCTCAGACACCCGCCCCCCCGCCACCACCCGGGTTTTCCTGACACCCTCTGGATCCCCCGGTTCCTGAACCCCCCTCACCCCCCCAGGGCTCTTTGATACGCCCCCAACCCCTCCCCAGGCCCCCCAAATACCCCCCCGCGGTCGCCCACGCTCCCCCCTCTCCAGGAGAAGTGGCCTCAGGACCAGGCTGGGCCCCCCCGAGACCCCGCAGTAACAGCCCCCTCCATCTACTGCCCCCCCCCCCAGCAACAACATGCTGTACCCCAAGGAGGACAAGGAGAACCGGATCCTGCTCTATGCCGTGAGTCCGTCTGTCTGTGTTGTGCCCCCCTGCCACTGGGACCAGTCCCAGTGTACTGGGCTATGTGCCCCTCAGCCCCCATGTGGCACTGGGACCAGTGCTGGGGCATACTGGGACCAGTCCGACTATGATAGAGGGCTGTGCCCACCCCCACAGCCTCCACTGGGGCACTGGGACCAGTCCCAGCACATCATGGGGCTGTGCCCTGCCCCTCCCAGTTTGGCAGTGGGACCAGTCCGTAACCCCCTCTCTTCCCCCAGTGCCGCAACTGTGACTACCAGCAAGAGGCCGACAACAGCTGCATCTACGTCAACAAGATCACCCACGAAGTGGAGTGAGTTCGTTAGCAGTCCCGGCCACTTGGGTCCCAGTGCTTCCCACCCCAGGGAGGGGTGTTAGTAGAGACTAATTAATAAGGGAAAAACAATTAAAAAGAACTGGTGGGGCAATTAGTAACAAGGTAATTAGCAAAGTAGGAATTAGGTAACTAATATGAGAATAATTAGGGGGAAGTAGTGAGTGATTAATAAGGGGAGTCAAAGGAAAATAAGTGGAGTGCAGTTTATGGGGGCAATTAATAATGGAGAACAGTTGCTGGGTAATTAATAATTAGGAAAAGCATAATTGGGATAGTCAGTAGGAGTGATTGAGGGGCAACTAGTGGGTAATTAAAAAAGGGAGACAATAAAGGAGAATAACTCAAGGGCAATTTAATGTAGGAGCAATTAATAGGGGTAATTAATGAGGGGTATGCCAGGGTTATTAATAGCCTGGGGGTAATTAAGGAGGCTAATTAACACCCTGGGGCATCTCCTCGCAGCGAGCTCACGCAGATCATCGCCGATGTCTCCCAGGACCCCACGCTGCCCCGCACCGAGGACCACCCCTGCCAGAAGTAAGCTGGGCTGTGGGGACACCCGTGGGGGTGTAGGGACCCCCTGGGGACGCCTCCCGGTGTGGGGACACTGCCCTGCTGCCCCAGTGTCCCCCTTTGGGTGTCCTCTACCCTCCCCAGCTCTGCTGTGTGTGTCCCGGGCTCTCAGGCCCTTTGTCCCCACCCTGGGGTTCCAGTGTCCCCGTGGGGCTCTGACGTTCCCCCCCATAGCAACGATGTCCCCCATGGGACTCTCTTGTCACCACCGTCCACCTCTTCCCCAGATGCGGGCACAAGGAGGCCGTCTTCTTCCAGTCGCACAGTGCCAGAGCCGAGGTGAGGTGACACCTCTCACCCAAGCCCCCCCAAAGCTGTCACCGTCCCCCCCGCCGCCCCACTGTGACCACACCCTCCTCCCAACCTCCTCTAGGACGCCATGAGGCTCTACTACGTCTGCACTGCCCCACACTGCGGCCACCGCTGGACTGAGTGACTGCGCCTAGAGACACTGTCAGCCCCCAAAACTGCCCCAGATGGTGGCCATCGCCCCAAACCCTCCCCTGTGCCCCCCAACCCCGGCTCTGTCCCCCCCTGTACCCGCCAGGGTGGCATTTCAGTGGTAATAATGGTTATTTTTGGCAGTGGGATGTGTCAGTGGCTCTGTGGGGTGAAAGGAGGGGTGCTCTGTGGAGTTTGGGGGGGCTGCAGGGTGGAGGAGCAGCGCTGCACGGGGGACTTTAGGGTGTGTGTGGCTGCGGGGAGCTGTGGGGGGCAGGGTCTGTTCCCCTGTGGGGATGTCACAGCTGTAGGGCCCAAATCATCCATAGTGGCCCCAAATGACACATGATGGGCCCCAAATCGCACCCCTGGTACCCTAAGATGTCCCCATGGACCTTGAATTGCAGCTGCGGGGCCCCAGATTGCATCCCTGGTACCCCAAAATGTCCCCATGGGCCCTGAATTGCAGCCGTGGAGCCCCAAATTGTATCCCTGGTACTCAAAAATGCCCCCATGGGCCCCAAGTTGCAGCCGTGGGGCTCCAAATTGTCCCCAGTGGGCCCCAGATTGCATCCCTAGTACCCCAAAATGTCCCCACGGGCCCTGAATTGCAGCCATGGAGCCCCAAATTGCATCCCTGGTACCCCAGATTGCCCCCCAGTGCCCCACATCACCCCACAGCAGCCTCAGATGCCCTCACCAGGCTCTAACTTGCCCCACTGGACCTCAGTTTGCATCCCCAGTGCCCCCAGTTGCCCATGACGGGCCCCATATCGTAGTCCTGGTGCCCCAAATTACCCCCCGTGCCCCCAAATCACCCCTCCCATGTTTCAAATCACTCCATCAACCCCTGACTTGCCCAAAATCTTCCCCTGTACCTCAAAATGCCCAATTGGGCCCCGAATCACACACACCACCCCCCCCCCGGCCGAGTACTCTGAACCACCATCCAGTCACCCCCCCATCTCACTGAACCCCAAATTGTCACCTGGTGCAATGGGGGCTGCCAGGGGCTCCCAGGCATCCTGCAGCCCCATGAAAACCTCGTGGGTCCTGGTGAGGTCATCAGGGGCCGAATCCACTGACCCCAAAACCCGTTGCTTTGGTTCAAAAACTTTTTTTTTTTTTTTAACAACTTTTAACATAGGCAGCAATAGCCGCTTCTGCCCCTCTGCTAGTGGCATGGAACGGGATCAGGGCTGGGAGGGGATGCGGCTGCTGGGGCGCTTGCCGGGTGTTTGCGGGGCTTGGAGAGGGACAAGATGGAAACCAGAAAAAAAATACACATCCGAGAGCCCTGAAAGTGGTTAAAGCTTAGAATGTTGCCTAAAAAAACCCCAGAAAATTAAGAAAGAAGGTGGATTGACACCCCAATACTTCAATTTAAAGCATTTCAGGGTTGCTGCTCTCCAGCCTCTTCCGGATCATCTCCATGAGGGAGTCGGAGTAGACACGGAGCAGTGCCAGGGTTTCGGGGTCTGGTGGTGGTGCCAGACCGTCAGTGCCGATGGCAGCGTCAACGTGGTGGGTCACGCTGCGGGAGCGCAGTTCGGCTTTCATCCAGCTGAAAAGGTCAGCCAGCGCAGTCCTCGCCTGGAGGAGGTCCTCCTCGGTGGCCTCGGCACAGAGGGTCATCTGCGGGAGAGGGGTCCCATCATCACCCTGATTCTTTGCTGGCTGGTTAAAGTGCTCCCCCCTCACCTCGGCTCTGAAATGAGCTGCCAGTGATGGGTTTTGGGGGGTCCAACTCCACAGACATGGCCAAAATACATCAA
The DNA here is from genome assembly GCF_947461875.1 of Haliaeetus albicilla. NCBI lineage: Eukaryota > Metazoa > Chordata > Aves > Accipitriformes > Accipitridae > Haliaeetus > Haliaeetus albicilla. The sequence continues at coordinate 72,595,180 of NC_091516.1, read as the reverse complement.
CTGTTGGTCATCTGAGAGAGGAGAAGCAAACACCCCCCCCGCCCCCCCCCCCGAAACACTGAATTGGGGCAGGGGTCTCCCCCCATTTTTCAGAGGCGCTGACCTGGTCGTAGATCCCCAGCATCTCCTGGAAGCTGGTGTGCAGCAGCCGCAGGGCTGTGGTGAAGGTCTTGACCCAGAAGTGGGATCCTGTGGGCACCACGGCTGCCATTAGCCTTGTGCCCCCTCTGCTTTGGGAGGGGACAACAAAAACCCACCTCATCCCAATCTGGGAGGTGGTTTTGGGGTGAAGGAAGCCCCCCTTTGTCTTCAAACACACACCTGTGGGTTTTCCGGTGTTGGAGCCTGTTTCCTGTCCCGTTCCCAAAGCTTTTTCATCCAGCAGTTTCTAAAAAGTTGATGGAAGTGCCGCTGAGCCCGGCCCGAGGAAGGAAAATGCCTTTTTCTGCATGTTTCTTCCACAGATTTCCCCCTCCCTTAGGCAAAAAAAATGACTCGCCTCCGATTGTTGGAGCTCCTGGGATGTTTTTGACTGGTCCCTGACTGGCTCCTGGGCACGGGCAGGGCTGTGCGACCGGGGCCATGCCTGCAGGGGGAAGGTGGCCGCCAGCCTGCGGGACAAGAGGAGTTGGGAGTGGGAAACCGATTCCCCACTGGACAGACAGATGGACAGAAGCGGCACCCA